>NW_019170093.1:0-149212 GCF_001792695.1 Aspergillus bombycis
CCTATGATATGCAGATGCCCTAGAAGTTGAGGTTGAAACTGGTGCAGGATCCCATTGCGACGGGAAATTACTATTTGGCCAGCAAGTCGTCATCCAGAAGGGGCTGCCAGTCGCTTCCCCTGTCCGGTGGCTGGGGCCCGCGAGGCTGCACGAAGGCAGACACAATTCCCATGTTGAATTGATGAACTCATGTGCGGCGTAAATCTCTGTGGAAAGACATTTGTTCTAGTTTTATCCTTGTTGGTGCTATCATGTACTGTATTACGGGCTCCCATGCAGATACGCCACGTAGGATAGTCGGGCCATGCAATGTACGGTTCGCCAAATGATGGTGTCTCGAGGTCGAAAGTTAATATGATGACATTGAGACAGTGCTTTCTGGAAGACATCAACTTAAGCCTCGCGTTCGTTTAACTAACTACCGCGACCTGGGAGGCTAACGAGGTGGGTGCGTGTCGACGGTCGAATGTGGGGAGGACACTGGGGAGGGTCTACGATTCCACGGCGTACGTCGGTAAATGGGTTATAACATAGGTCCAAATGACGGTTCCTATCGTTATAGTTTTATTTATGTCTGTCTCTTTTTTTTTTTATTTTTTGTTTTTTTTTTTTTTTTTTTTGGCCTGCTCAGAATCACTTGATCTACATTTTATTTATTCTAATTTATTTATATATATTTTCGCTGTTGGTGGAGCCGTCTCTCACCCGAGGACAGATCCATCCATGAACTACCTACCTATTTGTTCGAGACGGGTGGTCCAATTTCGTTTAGGTTCGTTGCATGCTGCGGGCGCATTTTGGGGACAAGGGTTAGGGTTAGACGGTGCAACAGAGAGAGGCTGTGGCGCAGTGAGCACTTCCAACAGCATGGAAGGTACTTTATTCGGTTCCAAAGCGGTATTACAGACGAGGCAGAGCGGTACTTTTAGCATTAATCAATGCCACTTGATGATAGAACTGGCCCCCAACTCGCGCAATGGGCCCCGAGTCATGTAAGAACCACAAAGGGACGGCCAAGTCGTACCTAAGTTACACGCTCTGTGGGCCAAGTCAAATAACATAACCGGTAAGCACTGTATTCCATATAAAATAGCATATTTTCAATATCAATATCTCAACAAGTGTATATTCTATCTGTTTTATAGTTTGACACAGTATTATTACAGGTATATGTAATATATATATTAAGTATCTATAAAAATAAAGTTCTAGAAATATAAATTATAGCTATATACTATAAAATACACAGTAATTTATATTACTCTGATAATAAAAAATTATTAGAATCTATATATTTCACAGAGTATTGTTATAGTATATAGTAGACTGCAAATAAAATTATAAATAGATAGAATATAAAGTTGTTGAGATATTGATAGTGAAAGTATGCTATTTTATATGGAATACAGTGCTACCGAGTTGCTTACCGGTTACGTTAACCCGCGATCAGACATCTGAGAGCCGAGAGTCGGCCCACATCTCTTGGTGTCTCCTGCAGATTCTGGGAGAATAAAAGAGAAATGCGCATGCCGCGCAGCCATACCCGCTTGCGTTGGAGATAATCACATCAATATGTACCTCCCAATATGGTACCGGTTACAAGTACCCTAGCAGCTGACTGCACTCGGGGTTGAGATGAGAGAGAAAGCCTCTAGAATTCGTAGACTCAAGTAGATGCAGGGATTACGTATGATTCTACGAGACCGACCGCCGCCGACACCAAGCCAGCTTCCCCATGTCTGTGATTATGAGTAGTATGTATTTACTCGACAGACCGATCAGTCCCATGGCCTGCATGGATATGAGGGGACTACTGGTGTATAGCCCACGTGTGGAAAGTTTAAGCCTGCGGACCTATTGAAAAACGTCACTGAAATTGGCACGCCCTGGACAGCCACGATTTGATTCACATCGCCGACACACCTTGGTGCTGTGGACCCCATTGTAGGACCTATCTAATAGGATCGAACATAATTGACTACCCCTTAATCACAGCGGATTGATGTGCGTGCCATCTTGGCGGAGAGGAACGCTTTCATTGGGTCAAGTCGCTGCAGTAGCTCGGACGAAGACTAACATCCGAGTCTAGGATCTTCCCTGTTCGGACCCCAGCCTCCGTCAAGGTCGGTGTTGATCTCCTATTGGATGTTCAGTTGTGCAGTCAATCTGGCCACCGGTACCTGCTGTCTTCGCGCAAGATATGCTAGCTTCCACTGATGTGAGACGGACCCGCCGCAAAACGAGCAACGTTTAACTCTCCCCGGGAGATCATCTGCGATTCCAGAGGGATTGCATCCCGGTGATGAGCGGTGGGATCATTCTCGCAAAATACCGGAAAGCTAATTATAGCCAATCTCCTCCGTACCTGGTGAGCCCCTCCAAGACATTGGCGAACCCGCTAAACTACAAATCCATGGTCAAGGACATTCTGTTCAGGTCATGTCCACACGAGGATCGGGTTGCTCTACATGCCAAGAAAACAGCGATGAATTAAAGCTTTCAAAAGAAAAAGGTTGGAAACACAATGGCTCGGATAAATGATCCTGTGTACGTTGAGTGGGTTAGGGCAGGGAGGAGCAAGGGCATGCTGTCACTCCACATGAATTCGTCTTCCTTCGGTGCCGAGTCGGGATTCTCACTACCTAGTTCATCACCTGGACTTCCTTTATCAACAGTGGAGAGCTAGGGTAAGCCTCTCTAAGCGGACCTAGTAAACGTAATAAGCACTTCAAGCAATCCCTGTACCGAGTTGGTTAAGCAGACTAAACAAGGTTTTTAGAGAACCTACCTAAAATAAAACAGAAATACTTAAAGTCATCCGACTAAATTAACCTAGCGGCAGAAAGGGCAAACCCGAACGAAATCCCATTAATACAGGGTGGCAGACTTAGCTTATTCCAAGCCACAACATTGTGCGACAGGCCTTTATCGTCATTGTCCCTGATGATCCCCGCAGATGCACAATGGAGAAAAGCAAAGTGCAGAAATGAAAACTGATAGCCAAGACAATAATATTAATAATGATAATAATACTACAGAAAGGGTTGCACGGTGGATCAAACCCTATTCGGTGTCTTTACTCACATCTCTTGTATTCAGCCTGCATCATGACGGCCCCCCTGGCGCAACATGTCGCTGGCAAATTTGCTTTGACAACCTAGCCGGCTGTTTTCCATGATCAATCCAATGCAAGTCCGGAGTCTTTCATTCTAGCGGGTTGGCGATGCGTCTCTCCATCATAATGTATGTATATACCACCAGGCACCGGCAACATATCACTCTTCATTGTCGGCGCCGTCTTCTATTCGTTATGATGCGTTAAAGCGAGTGGAGCTATACCGTTATATTACTGCATTTCCCATTCCTATTTCGTACAGCTGCACACCGACTGGTGGAATCGTGGATCTGAGCACAGCTCGAGAGCAGCCGAATTCCCCTATCCCATAGAGTCCCTACCAGAGTTGGACACTGCCGCAACTTAAGCCAGTCTCGATTTTCTATTTTTTTTTTTTTTTTTTTCGGAATTGTGGATGCCTACTGCTTCGCCATCGGAGATTGCACCATTCATCAGAGCCGTTTGGTATAGCAGAACTACCATCCCAAAGTTCCTCTCAACCACACTGAAACGAGAATTCCAAATTAGAGATGTGGATCAACAGTAACTGCACCAAGTCCGCTATTCCTAATCGCAGCTAGTGAGATGAGCGATCAGGGTAGCGAGCTACAATCATCAAGGGAACCTGTACGCCTGCGAGACGTATATAACTGGCCATCGCCCCGAACTCTTCCCATCCATTGCCACCGCATCATTCACACTTCCCATACAGACTACGTGTCGAGAGCCTCTGCAACTATGGATTGCGCGACAAACGAAATCCTTGATATATTCTTCGAGTTGGCCCATCTCGTCACCCGCATCGCGAAGTTCGTTCTGAGCCTGATTGTCTTTCTGTACTGGCTGAAAAACCGCCCATCTCCTGCTCGTGAGCACCCCGACATCGCTCATATCCGTCCATACTGATAATGGGTTTGCTTTCACTTCAGGTCCGAGAGAGGCTTGATAAATCACGCTGCACGCCCGCCCGATACTGCATCCAGACACCGAGAAAAGAAGAAATCGACAAAGTGTGCTTGGAGGGAGGGCTGCTTCACAACGGGCTTAGATCGGGGTTACTTGTTCCGGAATCTTTGAAGTCGACATGCCTTGAAGATGGGCTCCTGCTGTTATGGTGGTACGATAATGGTCTCACGTCTGTTTCAAAGGATATATGTACAATGGCTTGCGAAACGGTGGCATTGAATAGCGGCGGTCCTGCTCCTCATATTGGGCTACACTGGTTGTTCTATTCGCTATACTGTGCCATACGTGGCAAGCGAAAGATATTCATATCCGACCGCTGGGCTTTGATGGAGTGGCTCAAGTCGTCTACATTTTTCGGAAAAGTATTTTTGTATAATGGTTGTTTTATTTTTGTTCTTCTATGTATTATGTAGTTTTGAATCTCCAATACTAGGTTTGATTCAGAAACCGAGCAAGCTCCTATCTTCATCATACCTTCAGGCTAGTAAAACGGGAAGGGCTGGCTGACCACAGAGAAGTGCCACAGTGTGGTCCCGGGTTTAAAGGCATGGTTCTTGATAATACCGTCGTCCACACGCCCCTTATGGCCAATCCGGTCTTCCCCGGGATGGAATACCACGCAGATAATCTCAAACTGGCCCTTGTGTATTTTTGATGGTTACTCAAGCTCGTCTTTCATCAGTCCATCGTTCTCTGACGTGCTGGCGCCCATTACTCGAAGTTTAGTCTTGTCACTTTTGTCTCCCAAAAATCGTGCAATAATCCAGTATCCTGGCGTAACGCTGGATCCTCCCAGAATTAAAGAAACTTCGTCGAAGGTATATGTCTCGTCATTGATAGAGAAGCAGCCGTGGCCTTGGTCGTGGATCGCACCCGATGGACTCTTGACTTCGACCTCTTCCCCTTCCGGCAGACAGTCCAAAATATTACTCATAGTACCGCCCGGTCGGTTCCTATGGAAGAAACATGTCTTGAGCACGAGGTCCAAAGTTCCGTCCTCTTCGTGATCCAAGAGTGGTCTCAGAGGAGCATAGGGACGGAAGAGTAGGCTATCCTTAAAGTGGAAGCCGGTTTGAACATGCTGCCCTCTCCCATTGTGGGCCATCGCGTTCTCTATAACCTGGTTATGTCGAACAGGTTCGCATACATCATATAAACGCTTAGCGACAGTAGCTGTATTAGATGCAGCGCCAATGGCCAATTTACTGCAATTGACCCCTTCGTCGGGTCTGACAACCTGGATTGTTTAGATCTACCTAAGGCATAGATTACATTTGATATAGGGGCTCAATGCTGCGTCTTGGGAGACTGTTAGTTTATTCAGGGTCTCTAGTACGTAACTTGCAATAGTAAGGCTCGAGTAAATCATGCTTATATCCGTAGAAGCCGGTTACCTTGTTGTAAGATTGTAGTCGAGAGCCTAAAGCCGTAGGACGGTGATTATTAAGTTGCCATAATAGCCCACTAAATTTACTTTCGGTTTCCTAGAACGGTTTAGAGAGATCTCTTCCCATCATTGCGGGAGACACTTCATGCCCCGCATTGGTAAGCAATCCCACCTTTCCCCTCCGTCTTCCTTTCCTTGTTGTAACGCACTGCACCGCACTAAAGGCATTACCGTCAATAGCTTCATAGTGATAGCAAGGTGTCGGTTAGAAAGATTTGAAGACAAAATAGAGATGCCGCTGCCATCGACGAAGCCAACGCTCTATTACCTCGATATCGGTAGCCTGGGTCGTGGAGAGGTTATCCGGTGAGAGCAACCGTGATGAAGGAAAAGGACAAGTGATCGCTTATAACATGATCGATTAGACTGTTCTTGAAAGATGCAGGGGTAGAGTTCAATGATGTCCGATATCCGTACGACGATACTTGGCCCAAGGCCAGCGCAGAACTCAAGCAGAAGGGATTATCGGTGACTGGCCAGGTACCGGTCCTAGAGTATGAAGGGCACATCCTCTCACAGGTACTTCTACGGTGTCCATAATAATCTGAATCCTACTAACGGTATGACAGCATCTACCAATTCTGAGGTATCTAGCTAGAGAGCTTGGCGAGTATGACGGAAATACGAGCCTGGAGAAGTATCTTCTGGATGCAGTCGCTGACGTGTATAATGACTGGCGAGTAAGCATACCATCGTGAACACCTTTACAAGCAGAAGTAGGATTTCGTGATTCAGCTAATGCATGTGTTAGGTCCAATGGGTGAGTAACCTGGGCAATGTCACGGAGAAGTTTAAGAACGAGTTTGTGCCGAACTATTACAACGTCCTAGCTACATTTTATGCTCAGAAGGAGGGCCCTTATCTCTTGGGTGAAACGATCACCTATACAGATTTTGTCGTCTACCAGTCGATCGACAACGACTCACAGATTGGAACATTGCCGGTAAATCCCTTCCCAACTTCATATTATACGCACTCATCACTTACTCGTGGAGAATAAGGCTTCTCTACCAGAGCCTCTCGCCAGGTTCAGAGCAGCATTCGAGGCCCGACCTAGAGTTGCGCCGTATCTTGCGAGCCGCCGTGGTTAAAACTATAACCGTTGACCCAGTATGACTATCTATTGAACATACAACATTTAGGTTCGCATTTCCGGTTGGCAGATTGCAATAGCAAAGGGATAGTGGAAGTGTTTTCCGTCAGCTTCAGACAGTATTCTGATCATCAATATATACATTCATTGGATTGGGTTTGTGTTCCCGATATAGTACATCCGTGCTCTTGGTCACCACCTGCAGTAGGCCGTCTCTACCTGTGTAGTTCGCACGGCTGCATGTCTAGTGAGCCTTTTGATCCGTAATTCATCCATCAGCTGAACAAGGGGGAACAGGGGTTCCGTCAGATCTGTTTCATCATGACCATTTCATTCGTTATTCCTGAATTCCGGCAAATCATAAACGTTCTCTGGCAGATCCACCCCCAGAGGAGCTGTCAAAATTCCGAACTCGAAGGTGTAACCACGAGTCGAGTCACTCTGGCCGTAAAAGCCGACAACGACCTCATCCTCGGCTGGCTCGAGAGTCAAAACCGACTCATCGTCTTCCCCATCCTCCCCATCCTCCTCATCGTCACTGTCGCTGTCGCCGTCATAGCGGTTGAGATGACCCCACTCATCTCCATTGCTCAGAGCCATTCGGACGCCTGACAAGCTCCCCCATCCGTCATCATTCCGGCATATCCTGACTTTGGTGATGGTCTCCCCGACGGGGATCTCATGGCGTTCTGACGCGTGTCCACCAAATCGATGAGGATGGCCGGGACCACAATTCGATTGCGACCCATCAGCGTAGTACACGATTGCCCCATCCATAGTACATCCCACCCGAAGGTCGATCGAGGTCGCACGATGCAATTTGCCATCTTGGCCGCGGCGGTGAAGGAGCATAGCCCATTTGATAAACTTGTCCTCATTGCTGTTTGCAGCAAAATCCCCAGACCGAATGGATTGTTTGCGAAGAGTGACATTGCTGCCCGGGATCATGATATAGGGCCTCTCTTTGAGCATCGCCCACAAATCCTTGACGACGCCTACCTTCCCATTCACACCGATGGCAGTGATTTTCACCGGTTCATTGTGATCGAACTCGTCCTGAACATTATCGATGGAGAGAAGTGTACAAGCACCCTTGTGATAGGCATCCCCTATAAAATCATGGATAACGGGATCGTTTGTCCCGTTCTCAATTTTCACTTGCGCGAGGCCTGCCTTACAAGACACCTTGAGGCTCTCCTTGGGCTGCTCCCCCTCTATATTCATAACATCTTGGTCATTCAAGCCGAAGTCAACATCAAATTTGACGCTAGCAACGCGAAGGTCCTTTGACATGGGTTCATCGCCAGGAAGTGCGAAGTGCGGCTGCAACTTGAACTTGAGCGCATCTTGCAGATCCCACTTAGCATCGTTTTCCATCGTGCCGTTTGTCTCGTGTGCCATGAAGTTCATCGCCCATGTTTGGCTGTACCCTCTCGCCATGATCCCCGTCGTATGTCCGGCGCCGAAAGCATGACCGACCTCGTGCAGAAAAGCCCCTTGGCCGACAAAACACGCGCCGCGCATGGTGTCGCATTCACCGTTGTCGTTGCCGACGGTATCACCCGTGAGTGTCGTATCTGTCAGGCAGGCAGGGACTTCCTCGAGGAAGCGTGGCCAGGAATAAGTAAGATGACTACCAAAGATGCCCAGGGAGATGCCATTGGGTTTGTGGCAACCCAAGGCGGCATGTCCCAGGATCATGGATTGCTCGGTAGAGTAATGTGCGTCCAGAAGCAAGCCGGCCACGACTGGACGGCAGCTTGACTCGAACGGCGGCCCTGACTTAGCAAGGGCTGCCTCGAAGTACCGATGCAAGGCGTCCCGATCCCGCCCTCGAGGATTCTGCTGGGCAACATTGGCATCCCTGAGCTCTGCGACCGTCTTATCCGACCGGATAATGTGGACTTTTGGAACAGCCCCCATATGCCTACTAGTGCCAGGGGTCACTTGATGCCCCGTTTGCATGGTTGTGTTGGCGGACCACTCCTCCTCCAGGCGAAATGAACGTCTACCCAATCCCTTTTGACGGAAGTCCTCTGCTGTGAGAGCCTGCCACATGTATGCTGACATCCGCAGTTTAGCGATGGCGGCGTCGATGGCGCTGTGGGCAGTTGAGATGCCTCCATATTTGCCTGGTGGGCAATCGATGAGCAGCGGTGAATCCTTCGCCACAAGCACCGCGAGATGGAGAGGAGGCAGTTGTAGCAGAGGAATATAGGTTACTGTGATCTGCAAGGAAGCGGAAATACCCCCGGCGTGATGTAGCTTGAAGACGAGGGTATTGGTCCCCGGTGTAAGCATCACAAGCGCCTTCCATTGGCCTTGGTGCAACGGCCAGTGATTGACTGTCTGTGTCTGGTTCAGCATGTTAGAAGACGAGACAGACACGCAATTGGTATCCGCAGCATAGTCAAAATCCTGGCACTCGCCATGGACCGCAACACAGGTTTGGTGTACGAGGTCACCGTCATTAAGATTAATGATTCTGAACGGTCTCTCTTCGATGGAGATGGGCTTGATGCGACGTGTCGTGGACACTGGGTCAGGGCTTAGTGAGCGTTTCGTCATTGTCACTACCTGTTGAAGAATTGTCGCCCGATGTATAATAGCGGAATGAAGAATGAGACACCCAATCCAGTAGAGACATCAGTGGAAGATATATGGTTAGTTATTTAGGCATCTTTTAGGCAACGGGCCATGGCTGCCTGAAAATGTTGGCTACCTACCCGGAAGTGTGACTCATGAGTTTGGTGCCTGGCGTTTTGGGCATGTTCAAGACACATAACACACATGATAATATTATGCAAGTAGGTAGGGTTACGCATTGAGCAGATATATTATAAATTGCCAAGTTCTGAGGTATGATTCAAGCAGTTTGTAAATATTTATCTGGAATTTCAAACGGGGAGATATCCAACTGATCAGACACCAGAAAAATATATATCTTTGCATATCAAAGTAGAACAAGACACTATTTGAATACTGGTAGATTCATGTTAGGCCATCCAGGAGATAGTTGGCCTCTGTAAATAGCCCAAACATCCGAGAACTGTCAATCGATCTCCAGTCCTCTCAATAGCTCGATCTATAAGGGTTGTGGCATCCCTAGGATGGTTTGCTCGTCTTGCGTGGAAGCGTGTCGATATCAATCACGCAACGCTACGAGGTATAATATTTCCAGCAGTTGCAAAGCTGCGCACTATCTGGGTCAATGAGTCTATATGTTAGCTAGCCAGTACTCAGTCATCCACTGAACAAAAGAAAATAGAAACTAAAGAAACCTCCCCGGAACATAGGCCGGCATCGAATCCTCCCACAACATCTCCGCTTACTGCTATCGCTTCAATACCAAGCCCGCAACCTCCACCTGGGCCGAGGGCGTTGCGCACTTCTCTGACTTAGCCTTCATCTTCAACAACCTTGGCGGCTACGGGTATAGTCCCAATCCATTTGATATGGGGAATCTGACGGAGAGTTACATTCTGTTGAGTTATGTGATGGCTGGGTCGTGGGTGAGCTTTGTGGCGGATTTTGGATCCGAATAGGTGGAGTGGAGGGGGCAGGAATTCCACTCGGGCGGATTGGCCGCTTTATACAGTTGACAGGCCCCTGATCATGGTTTGGGTTGCAAATGTTACGAGTTATACTGAGGTGGACGATTGGCGGAAGGAAGGCATTGCGTTGATTAATGATGTTGCCCTGGCTTATGGGCGATAGTATGTCCTCTTGTGCGAAGTATACCGTCTCTTGCCGCCTTATACACCTGTGGATGTATACGCAAAAGGGCTGGAATGGGGCTTCAGGAACATTGAAAGGGTTTGTCGCACCTTCTAGTAAGTTAGGTTCGATAATATTGTACTCCGTTCTAATAGCACTGTATATATGTATATCCGTCATCCTTCGTCTACCTCAAGACAGACCCAGTGCAGTCTTGTACTAGAGCCATTTTTATTGCTTTCAGTATTTCACAGAAACCGTAAGGCTCCAGGTCAGATCACCAGCTTTGGAACTTCTAAGATAGCTTCTACAGGTAGTTGCTCTGGATCTAAAACAACCTCCTGTTATCGAGACTGTCGACTTTGAAAGGCAAGCATTCTTTGTAACGATCCCATTCAGATAATTCGCATCCGTGAATCTTATTTCTTTATGCAAGCCCAAGAGGTAGTACAGAATGTAACATTACTACCCGTCGTCGACTGCAAGACTTAAGCCACAGGGCCCGCTATTCCTCAGTATAATACCCATTCCAAATAATACCTATTCGGTGATCACCGGGAGTACAAGATGGCTGTCATACTCTCCACCGGTGTACACCGTGTGTTGCCCTTCATTATCATCGATTGGGGCTGTTAACCTCAACGATTCTGCTTCCGGGAGTGACATATCATGACCGGCAATTCGTAGCATCAAACCTTCACCGGCCTCGAAAGCCACGCCCAGGGGCCATATTGGGATCAGCAGAGGGACGATCTCTCCCGGAGCGATCGCTTTGCGGCTGCGGTGATCATACACGGGCACCTCATCTTCGCTGGCTCGCGGCTGTAGGCTCACGCGGTGTGAGGCTCGGAGCATACCCTGCTGACCTAAATGCTTTGCGACATTGACATTCGGGACCTCGGGTCGTGGTACAGGCATCGGTGACCAGTTCAAAGATTCAAGAGGCTCTCCAGACGCAGAGATCTTGCGGATCTGCACCACAACATCAAAGTCGTCCTTCACATTGCAAGACATGTATAGATTCACAAAGGGACGCCCGCATAGCTCGGTATATCTATCGAAGAACAGAGTGAAATCCTACAAGACCCATCATTAACCAATAACCAATGGTGGCTGTACTCATGAAACATACCGACGAAGCAATCAATGAATGCCCTTCGTGCGTAATCCTGGCAGAACTCACAGGCCGCACTGTACTCAACGATTGAGTTGCAGCATCCAGATAATAGCGACGGATGTGCTGCCGTGCTGGAGGCCACTGCTCTTCAGGGCGCTCCACAATCGTTTTCACCATACTACCATCATACCCCAATAGGCTCAGTCGTACACGGGGTGTTTCCGCCTCCCAGCCGTTTTGGATACCTTTAGCGTAGTAATCGTAGAAGCGCTGCAGATCGTCTGTAGCTTCTGGTCGGTATAGGTCATGCCACTCCTGCGTAGAGTGCACGCGTAGCCACTTCCGAGATGTCTGTGCGATTTCAAACGCTCTGAAGGAGCCCTCACAATGTAGGCCAGTCGAGTAGGAGGCTGTAAGATACATCGGAATGTCCTTGATGTCTTCTGGTTTGATTCGCTTTTCCTCCCAGTATTCGTCAAACAATGGGTAGGACTTTACCATGGCACCGATATTCTCTGCCTTTCCCATCCCTGAGATATCTTTAGAAACGTATTTCCTATAACGCATTTTGGCAAGCCTTTGTGGGGAGGGTGCTAGCTATAACGCACCTGCAAACCCTCTCAGGATCAATTCACCAAACGCAGGTTTCGGGATTCCTCCGCGGCATATCTGATGATCATAGAGGTCCGTCAATCCTTCCCAAGGGGCAATCGCTTTCAGGTTCGGGTGCTGGAATCGCGACGCAAAGTTGAGTTGTGAGATAGCCAACCACGAATTTCCCCTTTCAAGCTGTCAGACGACTCCCAGAGGGTTGTATCATAAAACATACGCCATAACTACCGATCCGTTGCACCATGGTTGCTGGGCTATCCAGCTGATCGTATCGTAGATATCAACCGCTTCCTAGTTGACCCATTAGCCATTGCATCCGCCGTCGTCATAACATCTTGGACCTGCCTGTTCGCCCCAGAACATGAGGTTCCCCTCTGAATGACCCGCCCCTCTGGCGTCGACATCTACAACTGCATAGCCCCGGGAACACCATTCCGCCGGGTTTGGACCCTTCACATAGTCAGTTGGTTCTGTTGCGAACTGGTATGAACGAGGCCTGGCGATAACTCACTTCGAAGGTCTCGTATCCGCTCAGATTCTGATATGGAATACCAATTCGCCATGGCCCCATATTATCGTAGCTTAAAGTACTGGTCCCGACCTTTCCATATGGGCTCCAGGGTAGGATTGCAGGTACCTTCTCACTCTCATCCGTGGGGCGAAATACGTCTGCATATAGCTTGACGCCGTCACGCATGACAATTGCTTGGTCTTCGTCCCAAGTCACATCCACCGGGAACGCCTGATACCCAGGCTCCTTTACATGACCCCTTGGGAGTCGAGTAACCCGGCCTGGATGGAAGCCCTTGTAGTTGAACCCAGGATGACGGTCCGGTGGTGCCAATGCCGTGTAAACGGTCTCTGGAAATTGAGTTCTGAGCTTCTCTTCCACGGACATAATGGCGGTGGTCTTTTCAGGAACGGGTTGACAAATTCAAACTGAGCAATTAGAAACAGTGGCTTAGGAGCAACAGCATGATTACCTTGGGCCATAAGTGATCGGTATATATACATCGGGCACAAGCCTGGTCGAGGCTGATTTACATACTGCATAAGAAGCCCCCACAACCGTGTGGGGATAAAGTTGGTTATTAAGCGGAATCGGAAGTGTTTTGCAGCTTCCGTAAGGAAGGACAAATTGAAGACCATGCCATGTCTCCGAGGTGCTCCGCGCTTACTGCGAACTTACTCCGTCATACATAGTCTATATATGACCAGAAGGGGTGTCGATCTTGGTATCTCCTCTTCCCTAATGCTATTCCTGTCGTCTCTCTTCTTTCTACTCAGCATTTGCCAACCATGAGCCAGCCAAACACAAATACCGGTTTATATGCCGATGAACAGGCCATCTTCCGAGTTCGCCGAGGTCTAGCATCTCCAGTGCCGGGAGATGGGGAACTCTTGATTGAGACGCAGTTCTCGGGGGCAAATCCGGCCGATGTCAAACATGCCACGCTCCTGGGAATTTACCCGGCCGTGTTGGGCTACGACTTCTGTGGGAAAGTCCTGCAGGCGCCGCCCCAGTCTTCTTTTCGTCCCGGTGACACTGTTGCCGGGTATACTCCTACCGGCCTCAACAGGCCAGCGCGATATGGGACCCATCAGCGATACCTAGTCTGTCCGGAAGAAATGGCCTTCCATGTGCCGGCAAACCTTCCACCGCATCATGCGGCATGCCTTAGCGTCGTGGCCATGACCGCTGCTGATACGCTCTATAACCTTTTCAGGTTTCCCCTACCAGACACCGAAACCACAGAGAAGGCAGGAAGACCAGTGTTGATCTGGGGCGCATCAAGCAGTGTCGGTCTCTGCGCAGTGCAGCTCGCTCGGGCAAGCGGGATCTATCCGATCTTCGTCACTGCGTCCCCAAGCAGACACTCACTATTACTGGAGCTCGGCGCAACAAAATGCTTTGACTACAGATCCCCGGATGTGGCTTCGCAACTTCAATCAGCAGTAGAAGAGGGACAATGGGGTTCCATCGGCTATGCTTTCGACACGGTGGGAAGTTACGGAGAAACCGGCTCAGCAAAGCTGATGGCGGGGTGTGTTTCAGATGATGCCAGTCTTGTCTCTGTTGTCATTCAGCACGACCCTCGGTTTAAGATGCCCTTCGCTACCCCCAACCGTGACGTTACTATCCGGGTTCATGGGGCTCCTCAGCCTATTACGATTCCAGCTCGGCCCTCTGATTATGTGCGTGCATGGCAAGCTTTACAATGGGCGGTTGCGAACTACGGTGCGGGATTCAAATTCCCATGTGTTGATGTAGTTAGCGGAACAGCGGAAACTGCTCTGGAGGAACTACAAGCGATTGGTGATGGTAGGCGGGGATTTGGGAAGATGGCTATTGAGCATCCACTGTTGTAGAGAGATACATGTGAGGCAATCCATCTTTGGAATTGATCCCTTGGTAGATGCCTCACGGCACCTGTTGCAGGCTAATTAACTATAAAAAAGGATCTATTGTACGCTATACCAGAAATTCAAATATTCTACTTATATTATAGATATCCATAAGAATAATACCGCTCTTTCAGCATAAATATTTAAATAATAGCTCTCTTAAGGTAGGAGATACAGCCAAGGCTCTACATTGCACAAGGCCAAAATCCTAAATGCCCTGGGGGCACCTATATAGTATACCGCCGCTACACTTAACTATATCAGTATATTTAATATTGATATGAATCAACGTCGACATAGTTATTTGCGATGGACTCGAATTATTACTTGGATAGTACCTTGGCCAGTGTGGAATAGCTCACACTTCTTTCACTACTATGTACACGTAGTTCGGGGGCATTGAAAGCGATGTCGCTCGATACTAAATGTGACACCGGAATGTCCAGCTTAGAATTCAGTAGCACAGCGAGGTCCAAGATTATAAGGATCATGATTATGACGAGTACATTGTCGGAATGTCCAGGAGTTGTTCTCCGTGCTGTTAGATAAAGCCTTAGTTGCTTCTGACGACCATGAACACCAATCGACGGGGCCCAGAGTCACGCGTTGAACCCTCTATGCCTGTTCCATAGTCTGATGGATGGTGCCCACTTATTTACCTCACTGTCCCTGTATTTAAAAGAGCGACAGGTCTGAGTATCACTGCCAGACACACGCGCAAAGGCAGCAACGGGTGAGATGCAAGGAGGCGGACTGACCTTGCAGCCTGCTCCACTCTCCAGCAGTAAAGGATGCGTACCCCGTATGTGTTGGGATGTTGACTCACAGAGCCACTTCCTACAAGATAATACCCTAGCAGACGTCTGTCAACATCAACCCAGTTTCACGCTGATGGCTTTGATTTTACTTGAGAAAATTATCGAGTCCATAAATACACCAGCTGATCCCCTGAGGCAGAAAAACGTGACTCTGGGAATCAGTCCACGGGCCCAGGGGCAGATCAGGCCCACTCTAATCTATTCAATAGTAACGACGATCTCTGCGCACCCAAGCTCAGCAACCCCATTAGTTTCGACCAATTTCCATCTGGTCAGAACCTGTCCAGTAGGCAATAAACTGTCAATCGCCCAAGTGTGGTCCAAAGTCCATTTACCAAGTGGTTCGACAGGACAAGCGAGACTCGCCCCACAGACTGACACATCTGCAACAGGGACCCACGCCCCAAGGGCTCCCTCGATAGTCAAGTGGACGTTGTCAACAGCGGTTTCGCCATTTTCTCCGGACATGGAGACTGTATATTCCTCTCCTTGCGCGAGGACACAAGGCTCCGCATCACAGGGACTGATGTCGACAATATTTATACCAGGGTGGCCCTCTAAAACGGGTTAGAATTAACCGGAAAGGATACCATCATTTGTCAAGAGCAGATCATCAATCACTTACGACAGATGCTCCATGAAGTAGCCGTAAGCTGCAAGGCCTGTGACAGACCAAGCAGGGTGAACAGGATTGATGTAGGCCCTGCTTTCATTTTGTGCACTGTTTTGTTTCGGGGTGGTGGCAGATAAGTTGGAATACCACAGGATAGATACACGCGCAGACTTAGAATAACCGGCTTAGCTCCGGGGGATTCGATGTTTTAATACTTGATTCCTTGAGATGTAAGACGCGATGAATATACTCTACAGATCAGCGAACTATTGGCACTAGCGCGCTGGCGTGTCAGGGGCAAAAATGAAAGTGTATTGACCGGAATGTGCATATCAGTTGGTCAATGATTGACTATCATTGACTTAGTAAGATCATAAACAAGCGCATACGCTGTACATCCTGTATTGTCGGTATATATCTTGGTTCCACTTCCACCGCAGACACTCACGAATGCCCGAGATCGGCCGTGAGCCAATCAGAAGACAGCACATAAAGTTCGCGTCGATTCAGTTTTTGTTCTCAATTCAGTAACAAAAAGGCCAGGCTACCTGCTTTAAACAATACACTCCACTCATAGTTTACCGAAGAAGCAGGTCCGCACAGAGGTCCTGTTGACGGTTACCGTATGGACAATTCAAACTTTGAGAGACTGATTGGATCATCAACCGTTGTGATGCAAGTAGTGGCGCGGAAGCGCTTGTCTTGCGGTCGTAATAATGAAAAGGTAGCCTTGAATTCCCTGCCGTAAAACCTTTCGCGACAGCTCCTAAGCGCGGAAAAGACCGCTTCTCATGCCCAATATGCCCAAGAATCCCTTTGGACACCTCTTCCTATATGCGAAGTTAAGTAGTTTCCGCCCGACTGGTAATAAATGTGTTCGAGGCTGCGGTTAGTAAAGGGAAACTCGTGTGAGGCCACTCTGGCTAGCCATATGATAGTTCAGGGTGACTGCAAGGAATGATAGATCATTCCTTCTATCCCTTCATAGCACGGAAAGCGGAGATTGGTCACAATAAACCGAACTATGGGATTAGATGTTCGATGTTAAAGCAGAACAGCGGTCAAGAGATGGAAGATATACAGAGACGAGTTTTTCAGCTGAATTGTACATCGACCATTGCTAAGGCTACAATACATGCGTTCCGTTCATAGAAATAGCCGATGCGAGTAGCCGTAACATGTGTCCTGCTTGCGAAGCCCTGCGTTCATATACAGCTGCAATGTCTTGTTCTAGAGGAGTTGGGGAATGCTTCACGTGTCCCTTAATTCATATGCCGTAGGCAGGTTATGTGACAGGGAAACATAGATAGTGGCTAAAACTAGAATACCTGGATCATAAGCAACTGCAATGCCAATATAAAGTAGAATATTTCATTCATGATTTCCAGTAGGTGCAGACGTGACACTGACTTTCCTTATCATCATGAACGGTATACTCCAGAGCAAGCTACACATCAGTCTCCCATTCTCATGGTCCATCAGATTTGGAATTAGTTGCCTGTGGCTGTGATATTCGTAAAGCCAGATCGCAGGCGCGTTTCTAACTCTCATGAAAGCTTCCATAATAGCTACATAGGATATAGAAACGAACGACCTGATGGGGATACACTCGCTTATCGATTGTCACTCTGGGGGAGCGGCACACCGCGAGCAGGAACCTCTATGGTCTGATTGACAGTAAGATGGTAGGGGGACTGAAGATCATTCGCGGAAATGATATGCTGCTTCGGCACATTGTACTTGGAGCTTATAGTATCCAAGTCCTCTCCCTTCTGGACTGTATGAGACCCTCCATCCCACAGTGTACCAGGGTCCAGGCTACCATCAATAACCAATTTGTATAGCGGACCGCCAGGACATTCGGTATTGTAACCATCTCGGTGACCCTTAATCTCATCACCCGCCCCAGCGCGTCGAAGGTATGCGATCGAATCCTGCAGCCCAGTAATCTGCGCATCGCTAGGCTCCGTGACACCTTGCTTTCCCAGAAAGGCGAGAACAGCATAATGATCCGAGTTCAACTGGACATTTCCATTGGCGCCACTGCGATGGCCCTTTCCACGGCCATCGAAAATGTAGCCATGTTCGCAAACTGCAAGATTGTAGGCAATGTCAAAGTAATCCTCTGGCGATTCGTCCATGTGTTGGTTCTGTACGGATCTCATGAAGTCGTCGCACTCTGAGTGCTGCTTTCCACTGAACTGGCCCCAGATAGTGTACCTTCACGCCCTTGGCATCCGTGATTGGTTTGTAGGCTTCCTTTGGCGCGCGTGCCTTCCACTCTTCACGGGACACAAAATTCATCGCCAAGACGCCTGGGATCATCATGAGATACGACAGTAGAATGAACAAAGTCACGGGAGAGCGGACTGCCCTGTGAATATCCATATGGGAAGCCATGGTAGGTGAAACGGCAAGGGTGAAGGGGACCAGTGACCATAGCAGAGTAGGTTTGAATGGGAATCATGCTGAGTATTTATAGCATACCGGGTGTCCATGATCCCCATGATCTCCTCGTATATGCCTCATCTCCCCCGTTAGATCCTTGGCATCTCATGTCTATACGGGAAGAATGTGTCTGCCAAGTCGACGAGGTAGGCAGATTGTGCCGTGAAAAGTGGATAATCCTCGTATCGTTGTAGATCCCAGAACCCACTCCTCGGATTGGCAGGTGAAGGACCTCTAGGGACTCGTGTTTATCAATCAGCAAACCAACAAACTCTCCCTCATAGCTGAGGACTTTGCAGAACACTCCACTAATCTTCGCTCGTTGCCCTAAGCCCTCACATGGTATAGAGTAGCACGTAGCATAGCATTCGTGTTCTGATCAAACAGAACATCTTACCAATCTTGGTACATGATTACGATCTAAAAGACGTTGTTAGCCTTCATAGAAGCTGCCTTCTAAGGCCACGTTTTCAGCGGTGCCATAATCTTGCCAGAATAGGCAACCTTCTGGAACATTTCCTAGTCTATATAGCTCATCATGTGACCTTCGCTTTACCGGATGCAAGCATCGATGTCGGTACTGCTTAAGATATGGAAAGGAAAGAAGACAAGTGGCTGATGGTTATAAAACCAGTCGTGAAGAAGACTGAGGATTTACGTGTAGTTAATATCAGACAAATGTTTGTCCCGGTTGCTTGGTGTCGGCTACAAATATATATTGCCACAATAGATTTTGACAACTTGAAGTGATGTACGAAGGCGTTGCATTGCACCACGATATAGGAACATAGGCTCGATCGTTAAGCATAGCCCGGTCAGTCCTTGGCCCAGAATTGTAGCGAGCTGGAGGAAAGTATGGGGTTGACAAGAGGTTAAATTCGTAGACCATCATACCATATAAAGACTCTGCTCGGAGGGGAAAAATTGAAAATGAAGAAGGAAAGCAAAATAAAAATTGAAAAAAAGGCCAGAGTCAATGGTAGCGTGTACATTCCATGGGTCCCGAGACACATAATCCTAACGAATTGTACAGAGATAAAAGTACAAAAAATGAAAATATAGTATGGAGTCTCATACATCTGAGCATAGGTATGGATCATTTCCTCCTGCCGAACCCCCGACCGTACTTATCGACATACTCAAATTCGCTCTCATGGCACCAAACTCCCCTATGGCGAGCGGTTGTGGTATCGAATCCACCCTGACGGCCCCAGATCTTTTCCATCTCTTCCCGAAACTTGGTCTTGGGCCGGTCATCACGAATACGCAACTTCTCAAAAAAAACATAAGCGGCGTAGAAGACCGCGTTCGTGTTGCCCGCATTGGGACCGGCCATATTCAGAAACCGGGTCAAAGAGTTGCCTTGCAACTTCACATCTTGTTCTGGCGGGTATGCCTTCACAATCTCCCGGAGAAAGCCGGCTTTAGTAACATTAGGATTCCGCAGATAAGCACGGATCTTCTTCCGGACCTCGTCGCATGTATCGAAGACCATTACCTTGCATTCCTCTTCCCCGGGAAGGTGGATACCGCTGACATCGTACCTCTTCTCGCTGTCCAATTTCGCCTGCTTGCTGATTCGCTTGTTCTTGCGCTCCTTAATGCCCTGCAGCTCCCGTTTGGCAAAGAACCGGTGCGCGTAGGCGTATGTATTGGACTCGCTCCCTCTCATTTTGCCACTCAAGTTGAGGAATGCATTATAGCTCCGTGACGAAACCCTGATCGTATCTTGGAACTCGCCGATTTTCATCTCCTTGGATTCAATGAAGTTCTTGATTTTGCGCCGAATCTGGTTGCAGTCCCATTTCATCACATCAAGACGCGGGTCTTCATCGTCTATCTCTATCTCCTTGTGCTCTGACGCGTCGGCTTTCCGTTTTGTCCCTGCCGTAGAGACCATGGGCTGAGTAGATTTGCCTGGCGACAGAATGACTGTATCGGTGTTTTCATCGCCAGGCCTCATGTCAGGCATGTCAGGCATGTGGGATGTGCCGCTAGGAGGTTGGGGCACAACCACGCGGCCATTAGGGTCTGCGGCATTGCGAGGGGTCTTGGCCGAAGCCTTTTGGCGACACGAGGCATGGTTTCTGACAGCACTTGGATAACCTTTCGCAAGAAAATGTAGGGGGAGTCGAGGAAGTGTGATCCACGGGCGGAACATCTTCAAGGCGGCCTAGAAATTGTGGAATAGGGGGGTCGTGTGACTGGTCCATTTGAGGACATTTGGTAAACAACGCGCGCTTATGCACAGACCACCTGATCCGCGTGGGTCGAGATTTATACCTCCAGATGCCCTACGACATTGTATAAAACATAGCCCTGAGTAAATGACGGTCTACTTTGTCCGTACTGTATGTACACCTGCCTCTCAGTGAAGCCTCTTTCGCGAAAGTACCTGTACTGTATGCATAGACTACTGTTGTTGTCGTCGAAGCTGTCCAGGAAGCCCAAGTTTCCCTACTCCCTCGTCTCAGAATCAAGATCTACAAACCAGTTTGGGACCGCGCAAATGTGGAGAACAGTCGACATCATAGTGGAGTCCTCAGAACGTCTGCCTTGGGCGTCGGTGGAACTTTTCTTTCCCACCGCACCGTATCCTCCCCATGTCCCAAAGCCAACCTTGGAGGTTTTCGCCATTACCCCCTTTGTGCTGTAGCATATCACTACGTAGGCTTCCAGAATTGATGTGCCCTGCGTTCCTTTCGTAATTTCAGCTTGCCATTTGCTGGTGCTTCAATGTTGGGAATTCCATGGATATATATTCAATCGGACACGTGTACGGTGGTATACAAGGTACAGCAGGCAAAGCAATAACAGCTGTAATGGAAATAGAACACCAACCAGAACATCAGACTGGACCTTATTGGACCATACCTGCCGGCTTGTCACTTATCTCAGTTATCTTCTTATGCGGCTCTTTGATTTGGATTTTAAGTCGGTGACTATTTTATCTGTATGTATAAGTCCCCCGGCTGTGTACAATGGCTGCACCGCTGAGCTCCGGCTCGCTAGACCCTCTTGGACACTGGATCGGGTTATTCGACCTACAAACGTTACGACAGGAGGTTAAGTCTGAAATTTCATAGAGACACTTGGGATCAACAGAGCAATGAATCAGCAGTAGAGTTCTAGCCTTCCAACCCTAAAACCCTCCGAGACTTTTATTTACAGATGCTATGATAACCCTAGACCAGAGGGACAGAGCAAAGCTGGCGCGTTAATAAACACTCTACCACACATCACAAACAGACTTAGTAATGGTAGCTGGATTTAGGTATGTAATACTACATTTGACCATATGCATACTCCCCAAAAGATGAAGTCAAAATAATATATTCCGATTTAGTTTACTCTCCCCTGGCTAATTGAACGGTATATCCAGACTAACCGTGATACCGATGCTATCGGAGTCAGCTGTAACCTGAGAAATCCGCATGGGAACAAGCCGCAACCCAGACAACTTGTTTGAGAAGAAACAATGTAACATGTTTACGCAGAGCACTTGTCAGGAACTGCATCCTTCGCTTGAGCCGACCATTTCTCGTAGGAATCGCTCGCAGCATGATCATCAAGCATCGCCGTCCACGTGCCCTGTAGATCGTGTCTAACAAGCTTCAGCTCGGCCGCACAGGATGGATTGCTCGGTGCTTTGACGGACTGCGCGTAACCTAAGTCCAAGAGACCACTGCTGGTAGATGCGCTACCAGTAGTCTCACCCTGCGACCAATGCAGACAGTCCTGGCAATGGAAGATCAACGAGAAACCTGTCGAGTTGGCAGTGGCGGAAATCGGCTTTACGGTCGCATTGCCGCTGTATACGCCAGGCATTGCGTATTCCGAGGTGAAACGTAGGGAGGTCCGCACGGTGTCGCCATCTGGGTACGCAACGAATAATAAGGCGTCCGTCATGGAGCCGCCCAGTGTGATACCGCACCAGCCGTCTGCCGCAGACTCATCGGTAGCCGCACAGTGCTATTTTAGTTAGCTTGCGCTGCAGCATGGGGAAGATGGGACAAGCAAGGCTTACTAGGTATCCGATGAAATCAGTAGCGTCTGATTTGAGTGCATCGCTAGGCAACGCTACGCCGAATGTTAGCCCACCAGCCTTTGAGCTCGAGGGCACATTCCATGTATCGAAGGTAATTCCTGTAGCTGGCTCGTTATAGACAACTGCTTCAGGCGCTTGTGCGTGGCAGCTGGGCAGGACTGGCGCAATAGTGTCAGATATTTCCCTAGGCAGTTGGAAGGGGCTCTAGTATACATGTACTGACGGCCACGAAGGCGGAGATAATGGCGCTTCTTAATGTCATGTTGGGACACCGGTGTTATGTGACAGAATGGAACACCGCAATCGAAGCTGGCCGGCCGAATATATTCATAGGAGCTCATTTGGAATAAACACAATGACGTCTAGTTCAACGATGTGGAACATTCCTGACGCGTCGACATTCCAATCATGAGCGAGTTATTAGTTAGCATCTGCGTTTTATGGTCACCGCGTGGATGCAAGGGGCGGCTTCCCTACAGGGTATAGTAATCAGCATGGCAATTGAGGAGGTTGGTCGTCGTTGTACGGATATACTGAACAAGAGACCGTGGACCAAGGCGCTGTAAGGGTTGGCCAATTATTTCACTCATAAAACGCGTAACAAAATCTATGTATAGAATTTGGGAAGGAAGAGTCACACCGCTGGTTAATTTAACCAGATTATCCAACTAAAATCAAAAGTACTAATGAGTACTGACAGCTATCGTCTTAAGTTGGTCAGCAGTCTTTAGGGTTTGACGTCAAAACAGTCTGTTGAACACGCCGGCCGATACTAAGATATATATTCATCTAACGTTATGATATGGCCACCATTCTTTGAGAAATATTAGTAGCAATCCGTTACTCAATTCAATATAAATAGTATCGGAAGCACTAAGACACAACATTCTAGTTTCTTTCAACACAAGCTTTACCCTACTATCCCTTTGCGGTAATGACAGCCTACAATATGTACTTGTCCTGTACTAGATTAGTAACTGTCGAGATAGAATCTTTTAGATAAGAACAATTAAAAATTGTCTTATTTACAATGCCACAACCCGGTATATGAATTTTTTTCATAGTGTAGAATGCATGGACATTAACCTTGCAATTGCTACAATTGCTTGATTGCCAGTGTTACGAATTCCACCGGAGTTGATAGGGCCATCTAGAACATATCTGTCCCTCGGTCTGCGTCCGTGGAACAATGCACACCACCTAGTCATGGGTTATTAATAGATAGTACCTTCGTTTATCTAATCCCAGTCGTGGCTGCCCAGCTTGTCTAGTTGTTTGCTGAAGCTGTCCACTCTCACCTTGGCACACGGGAGATGAGGAAGTGTCGAAAAACGTAGGGAACAGAACCACAAGATAATCGACTTATGAGCCTAAAGAGTATTCATACGTTCTACTTGACATGTTCTGGCAAGATCCAATGTCCAGACACAAAGATCATCGAAGAGCAGTTCTGCAGGAATATCAGGAACCCTCATGCGTCTATTCCTCATTTTGCGATCATCTCTTCCCAGCTGACGCCAGGGTCGCCATCCGGTCGAAGCTAGCATCGAGTATCTCCACCACATTCTCCCATGGATCAGATGCATACAGACAGATAACGTCTCTGACCGGGTGTACAGTGGACCCGATCCTCTTCCCTCCCGCGTGGACCATCCTAGTAGCGAGAGAGTCCGGGTCTGAATCAGTCACACAGACATGGAAGAAGCCCCCTCGATGATATTCGAACGCTGTGTCCGGTACATATGTTTTCGGGTCGCAGAACTCGAAGATCTCGAAACCGATGCCGTTACCAGTGGTCATGTAGGCCATGTTGACTTCGTTTAGGGATGCAGGGTAAATGCTAAAGATGGGATCGTTTGGTCGTTCGCTGCGCGCGATATGGTGGATTTGATTGCCGACTAACTGAAAACCGAATACCTTATTGTACCACTCTGATGCTGCCTTGCAGTCGGGAACCGAGATGGCAACATGGTTGAAGACGCGATTATGAGTCTAAAAGTCTGTGATGAGCAGCTTAGCCTCAAGTGCACTACACCGAATCACTCACTGGTTGCGACATGCTGATACAAGGTGTGGTAGGGAATCTTTTCGAGGAGAGATAAAACGCAGATATACTTATATGTACCTGCGTTTGTATCAAATACGTGGTGCCTACGGCAGTTTACTTTTTAACCTACTCCATACTACACATAGACACGAAGCCTGCACACTCAGCAGGAACGCAACCTACCAGCCGCAGGTAGCTCCAGCATACTGGTCGCCAAGGAGCGGGTAATTCTCCATATAGCACCGAAGGCCACGGCTAAGAACTTCGTTTTCCTCGGGCGCCCCGTATGCGTTGTTTTATCCATGGTTAAAAGTTTATGGAACCGTGTAGGGCGGCTATTCTGCTTTACCGGTCCGCAGGACTCCACTCCTCCCATGGAAATCCTATGTATCGGTTGACAGCGCTAATGCAAGACGGTATTAGTACATGGATCGTGACAGTATAGGCTGGGTAATATCCTCATTAAGGGAATGCTGGATATCGTTCGCCTGCATTCTTGTTAGGGATTTCACACCGTTGCAACATTTCTCGTTCCCAATAGTACTGGTAGTATATATAATGGATTTTTTTTCCCACTCAAAAGCTTACCAACAATAACTGGTGTCTCCGAAGCCAGAATCCGTTAGCAAGGCTGTCATGTCCTTGAGCAAGTCGATTTCATGCAAAGGTTCCGGATATACTGATTTGCCGTACGGATGCTGATTAGACCTAACGGCGGAAAACGTGGGGACATCGGCTCAGCCGTGACCTCATTGGAGCAGCGGAGAATGCGCGTATATTCGCTGAAGGCGTGATAAGCATGGAATGGCAATGGCTGGTACACTTTTAGAGTATAGCGAGCTTCCGAGGAGGGCGGCGGCGGGAGGATGGCTACAGCCAACCCAGGGCATAACAATCACGGGTCTTCCTAGGTTAACATAAACGTTCGCGAACAGACACGCCAGACTACAGCTGAAGCAATGCCTATAACCGACGAGGACGAGCGAACACACCGTCAGAAAAGACGAAGAGTGTCGAAGGCTTGTGATCGATGCCGCCATGGTAAACTCAAGTGCAATGGTGCCCTGCCTCAATGCGATACATGTATTAAGGCCGATAAGCCGTGTTCATACGGGACGGCGATACGACGGCGGGGACTTCGAACCGGCTACGTTCGTGCTCTGGAATGCCTGATGGGGCTAGTCTTCCAGTCGGTCGAGGGAAGCGAAACTACGGTAGAGAAACTCATTGCAAACACCTGGAGGAAGCGCTTCTGGACCCAAGAGGACATACAGGATGATCTCAATGGCGGGGAGACGCCATGGGAGAGGTGGAAGTCGAGCAAAATTCCCCAGGCGATAGACGCTCTACTATCAGCCCATGACAATATGGATGATGACGACCTCACAACACCACCGTTGAATCTATCTACACAGGGGAAAGATACAAATCTTACTTGGAGCACCCTGGACCTTCCTCCTCCAACGCCCCAGAGCCAATTCAATGCCACAGTTCGAGTTGCTTGCCTACGATGTTCCAAGGAGGCAGGAAATGAGACGAGGGGTATCGGCAGTCCTGCTACCCATCAGAATCAGGAGGTGGAAGAGAGGTCTATCGTTACTGATCAGCCATCCCAAGATGTACTACCCGAGCTTCCACGAAATCCAATGCAGCTGCTGAGTCGATATTTCTCCCTGGTACACAGCTGGCTACCAATAGTTGAGCGTCATGCTGTGTACAGAAGCCTCTTCGCTTATTATAAAACTTCATCCATTCTTTCAATTAGGAAAAGGAGAACTGGTGAGACTGCACTACTATGGGCTATATTGACCTATGCAAGTATGATACAGGACCACTCAACAAATCAAGTCACCCTCTTTCCCAAATACACATCGTATCCCAATCAGCTCTACATGGCAGCTCGAAAAGCCATACCACTGGAAAAGGAAGACGACTATTCAGTAGGGCATGTACAAGCCCTTCTTATTCTTGGATTAGTTCACTATTCCTGCTGCGAATGGAACATTGCTCGCGTTGTTGTTGGACAGGCCATCTTGCTAGCCAGCCGCATTGGACTGAATCAGCCCGACAAGTGCCAACCCGAATACCATCGACGCACCTGGCTCGGATGTTTCGCCCTTGACACTCTCATATCAGCACATACTGAAACTAGTCCTTGGATTCGGTCAAGAGATGTCCAGGAATTCCTTGCGATCGACAAAACAGGTAATGAAGAATGGGAGCCCTGGCACCTTCAAGACGTGCTCTTACCAGGCGTGGGGACTGATATGGCGGAATTTGCGGCACCAACGCATACATTGACTGTATTTGTCAGGCTTCTTGAATTACTCTGTATCAAGAATGACTGGATTTTCGCTACCACAAAGGAACAGAATAAAGCATGCAAGAAAGCCCTGAGATCCTGGCGCGAGAGCCTGCCAGAGCATATCAAATCCCATGGCGCGGATGTGTTCTCCACAGCCTCTGCGTCTCTGCCACCAAATATCCTCAACCTATACATCATACAGGCTTTCTTGCGCACAAGGCTTTGCTACCCCACATCAGCAGGACTGCCAATGGGTTGGAACCACGGTCAAGAATGGCAGATATTGATTCATGCTATGGAGGGCTTCTTCGGTCGGTTTGACAACCAGGCAATCCCAGCGTCATTCAATCTACTCAAGATTATTCTGCCCCGGCAGATAGTAGAGGCCAGTCTAATATGTGATCTTGTGGTTGATCTGAAGAAAACCTACAGTGGAGAGCTGACATGTCAGCCCCGACCGGATATCTATGGCCAGAAGATCACTATCAATGGGAAAGCTGTAAGTGCAAGTGTCTCTTAGCATCACCGTGAGCCGCTGTCCAGGATTTAATATTCACTCAACACATTGCTAAAGTACATTTGTGTCTCGTAGCAGTCAAAGAGCGGACCCGCCATCGACAACAGCACCGACATCATACTGCAGCATCCAAGCCTTCGCACAGAACAGCAGTTCAGCTCTTTAATGGAGATATCAGGGCCCTGGCCAAGTATAAACGCTGACCCACTCCCGGAGCAACGAGATATAAATGACGAATCATCTCCGGAAGCAGCGCAATCGACTGTTATTACGAGTGACAGTTGTGATCTTCCATCGGTTGGCGAATTTCCAGACGATGCAGGACTAGCGTATCCTAATGATTGGGATGATATAGAGATGCAAGTATCACCACTTTCCTGTCTAGGATGTGGTTGCTAATACCAAATGTCTTGAATAGACACGATGAAAACCAATTCAGAAGAAACCTTGGCTTCATATTTTCGCTATCGGGGACATGAAACAGTGGCACGTGGACTACGCGGTATGCTGAAATTTATATTAAGCCAAGCTCAAGGCAACACTCTCCATGCAATAGGGCATAATGCATATGTGTATACTAGGAGAGAATGATCAATACGTTGACGAGCAAGGTTATGACCTTCAACTATAGATATTGAGTAGCATCCGTACTGTTTGCAAATTCCTCCCTCGGTTACACATGTCATTTCATAGAACCTTGACTTGCACAAGTACATGATACTTGGGTTGCAGGAACTTTTAAACATCCTGTACTGCTCTTGTATGAATTTCATCCTGGTTATCTGTCCTCCCACTATTCGACGGTTCTTTACCGGATATGCCCATATTCCGACACTAGGGCCGCAGCACAAAGACTGTCCAATAACTGTTTCCCCAGTGTAGGAAGGATTCATCTTTTATTGGATACCAAGATGATTCTATCGCAGTCTTGTTCCTGGTAGTACTAGGACTGGCATCTGCATGCCTACCTAGTTGGCTGAGGTCACTCCTGGTAGGTTCAGGCGTAAAATGAAATGAATGCTATGGGCTCTATCTTTAGCTTCATCGTATTCAAACCGAATTGCATAACGATGCTAAGTGAGCAGACCGACCCCTGTTGTGTGTTATGGTGAAGACTCGAGGCGTTGTTCTTGCGCCGGTCCCGGAAGGCCAGTGAGGTAGCGAAATAGACCTAAGCTTATATTATATGATAGAGTTGTGTATAGGACACCACCAGCTCTATCTCTCCATCTTCCCCGGAGGCAAAAGCTGAACACCCTGCTTTCCCAGCTAGCAGCAATGGGTCGCCGAGTTCATGTAGGTGGGTCGAAAATATGATTCAAGTCCAGGTCTAGTGCCGACTGCGAATCATGTATGAAACCCAAGTTTCTCGTGAAGAGCTCATCGTCCCTGGATATAATTTAGATCATAGAAAACGACGTAGGACCGTCAACGGAATGCATACCACACTGCAGCATCTAACGAGGTTAAATCCCGTGCTGATAGAGACGCCGTCTCGTCTGGATCAGCACCGGCCATATCAACCTCCAGAGTATTGGACAGATTCATGGCGGTGATATTAGATGTCGGTTGCCGAGATACATGGATTCCATGGTAGTTTCTTCCCAGGACTCGGTGGTCCGACAAGGTGTGGAAACTATAGCCCGGATTCTGGTGAAACTACCACGACCAGAAGTATTAGCAAGGACTTAAAGGCAAGGACAGATCAGTGGAATATTATTACCGTTTGCCTTGTTTCGCTTATTCTGGCGGAGGTTGCCTCGAGATCCGCGATCTGGCGAGACGGATTGGTCTCGTCAGATTCTATCCTCGTCTTCCAATTCTGTCGTATTGCAGATAATACCTTCCACAACGACCGACTCAAGGGATCGTTGGCAGACAATAAGGTTAATGCGGTTGTTATTGACACTACAAGTGCGAATGGGGCTGAACTTGCGGGATACGCGGATTGATATTTCATCGCCAGATCACTGACAGCAGATGCTATCTTTCGCGGATCTTCCTCGCAATGCTCTCTATCGTGTCCAGTTATGTTGGGTCGTTGGCTGACCAAACAGCGAATGATCCAATAGATACAATACAAGTTGATAATCTGTAGGGACGGTTGACGTGTCAAGTTTTGTGGTGCCAGGAATGGATGGGAATCGCTGATCCGCTGTACCCAAGCCGCCAGTTGCGGGGGCCCACCGTGGATATCTTGTACTGCTGTCCCAGGAGGATTCGTTCCTGTTAGCAAGCCCGGGCACAATGTTGTCTTATTGAGGATTTCCACTAATTGCACTGCCTGATTGAAGGTTGACAGCACTCGAAACGGATCTTTCCTGCTCGGCGCTGAGGAGCGCATTGCTGTATCACTACAACTGGGCATTTCCCAGCTACTCCACTCCTCCCAGCCCTCTTCCTCCAGTTGACAGATATTTCCGGCTAGAGTATCTTTCATCCCCTCTGTTGCCCCACTATAGAGGGAAGGGAGTTGAGATTTTCGATTCAAGGCGGCTGCAATAATCCCTTCTACCACGAAACAGGCAAGTGATGTTCGTCGACTGATCGATGATAGGTGTTGATTTGGATTGAGCGTGCTGAGATCCACAGCAGCTCTACCCGCAAGTCCTATTAGAAGCCAAGACACGTCCTGACTTCCATACTCGAAGTGGAACAATGCCAGCAGAATTAATGCCTGTACGTGCTCATGTTCGAATTTCGCATCGTACCCCGGAAGAAGTACTAGAGCGTGTTTGGCAGCCACTATCGGCGTCATTTTGGGGTTATCACTGTCTTTGGCCCAGTATGACTCGGGAGCATGCAATGAGGCATAGGCTATCATTGCCCATATTAGACTGAGATTGGCTGATTGACTTGCGCCTAGCTCGGAAGATGATGGAGAAGAGGCAAGGCTACGAGCAAACGCAGTGATTTTAAACTTGTCGATCAAAGGAAGCCATGTATGCGTGAACGCAAAATAAATCTCGAATAGATCCTCTGTCTCATGGGGAAGCCGGAGGGTGGAGGTAGCGTTTGAAGAAGAGTTTCCCATCGCAATCTCGTCATTCTGAGTGGCTTGGCTACGACCTTCTTCTTGGAGCTCAGCGAGTTATTCTAGCGTCTAGAATATGGCAATCGGTATGAGCACTCACCATTAATAGCTCGTGTATGCGGAGGATCTGTGCCTGTGACTTTGGCTAGTCGAGGTCCTGGCTCCTGCGATGAACGGAACCTTGATAGTCGGTCTAGAGTTGGATCAGTCGCACTCGCCGTTTGGAACAACCATTGTGATATTGGCCCCTGTTTCCATCGATTGAACAGCTCATCGAGCTCTGTCCGCCTGGCTCCTGGCTCGAGAAACGAGAAGTCAGGTTGTTTGCAGAAGAACGAACGAACGGTCTCCTCCGCGTCCGGTGTTCGGGCCATCAAATATGCCGTAAGCAATTCCAGGAGTAAGGCGCGGCGCTCCAGGGAAGAGCACTGGCCTGGCCGCAGACCGCGCTTCTTTGGGTTTGGGTCATATGTGCAGTCGATCCCAAGGTTTTTGCAAGTCTTGCATACCGGTTGTTGACCGTCACATTTGCCTTTCTTTGACCGACATGGTTCACAGGCCTGGAGTACCCGGATACGTTTGTGAGACCTGCTCTCCATATTTTGATCACCTAAGCTTAAGCTGCTAGGGATCACCGGCCTATCTATTCGTTGTGATGGTCGAGACGGGTGGTATAATTGCTGCAAGCTCCCAGAGGATAGCAGGTTCAAGTCTAAAGAGGGGTTTGAAAGTTACTACTACCAGTTTACATAAGCCCGGTTGCTCTCTAGCAACAACACTCCACTTCGATATTCAGTGCGGATGGCTTGCATTGTACCACAAAGATATCATGTTGAGAATATTTTAAGAACAATAAGAAGAAAATAGCATTTGTGGGCAATGCCCAATCCACGCACCAAATGACACACCTACCCCGAACATCATTTGCTGTTCTCAGGTAGTACTGGGAACTGGTCTAGGAACGTGTTATACCTGTTGCACTCTAGGTGTACCAATGCTTAAACTCGACTTCTTCGGTTCTACAATTTAATTGAAGTAACATTTCTAGACCGAGAACTGATGTATTGTAAGTGCTCTCTGAGGGTTCCGGTCGGCTCTATTGCAAAAAGAATACACGGTAATCACCTCGGTCGAAACAAAAGACATCCCATCCCATACGCGATCTTCTTCTGACGCCAGATAATTGATGAATTTATGCCTGGTGTCATATCTTGTCATAGCTCATCGACGAGTAATTAGTTGTCAGACTGGACCGCATTGCATGTCAATTCTTAACTGTATGCTAGAGAGTGTAAGAATACTGAGTCGATTTTAAACCATGCTAGTATTCTCGTAGGGAACTCCAGGGGTCTTTGCACATACTTATCTCAGTTCTCTCACGGATATTGCCTTGGAGCTGAGGGCTACTTGGTCGACTAGAGCCCAGCCTACTGTCACTGTGAAGAATACTCGTTATTTCCCTTGGTGACATCGTCCTGCCATCTAGAAGCAGGTCTTTCTGGTTGGACAATACTAGGACAACTACTAGTTAGTATCAGGATTAGTACTCAGCGCGGAATTAGGCCCCGTCCTTAATCAGCCGGTAAAACTCCTTAGCCGGCAGTCACTAACATTACTAATGCCAGTCGGCAAAGATCTCGGGATCTGCAGGCGGGTGGAGTCCAGGATAGTACACAGTATACGAGCATTGTCAATTCTATACGACCTATATAGCTGCATCTACACCCTCGCTGTCTTTTATACACTACTGACAGCGAGGGACTAAGAGAAGTGTTGACAATACTGCCTATCCCACAGTCTTCTTTGTTTTATTGGTCTTTTATCCCGTACGAAAAGAAAAACGCAGACTGATCACAATGTCGAAGTACGAATCGAGATTGTTCATTAATGGCGATCTAGTGGAGCCCTCCAAGGGAAACACGTTTCCCCTACTCGTGAGTCACCTCCAATCCTTCAGGGATGGAATGGCAGACTAATTCTAGATTGTCAGAACCCGGCAACCAATGAGTTGGTTGCGAACATTCCCATCGCCGAGGAGGATGATATTGACAAAGCAGTCGCAGCAGCCGAAAAGGCTCAGCCTGGATGGGCTAGACTGCCTGCCCGCAAGAGGGCTGCTATTATTAGAAAGTTTGCCGCTCTTATGGATGAAAACAAACACAAGTTGAGTGAGGTATTGCGCAACAGTCTTAGCTAAACGATCGGAAGAATTGCTAACATCCGTCCTCGGTTCGATAGCTCGACTCGATTTGTATGGGGAAGCCTCTGCATGACGGCCTCGGTGATGTACAGGAAGCATGCGATATTACCAACTACTTTGCCGGCCTTGTTGAGATCGCGGACGGTGAGACCTCATTAAACTCGCCAGACTCCCTTAACATCTCCATGCGACAGCCGTTTGGCGTGGTGGCTTCCATCATTCCCTGGAACTTTCCCACTATGATCGTATGTTTCGCTTTCCTTCCCCACCGTGAATAGAATCCAAGAACTTCCGTATATGGAAGCTGACCATCCTACGTTCACAGTGGTGTCATGATGTTGTACCCGCATCTGGAGCTGGAAATGCAGTTATATTGAAGGTGAACACCTAGTACTCGTTGGCAACAGTTAGTCAAAGAGGGTTAACTGGTTGGCTAATCATACGCTGTCTGAAATAGACATCAGAAAAGGCCCCGCTGAGTGTAAGTGTCCCAGTGTCAAATTTCTCCACAAACTATGTGGACTCACGGCTGATGGGATGCAGGGAGTTCTGCTCGCCCAACTGGCATATCAAGCTGGGTTCCCCCCAGGAATTATCAATGTCGTGTCAGGTCCTGGCCAAACTGGAGCCCTGCTTTCTGCTCACATGCGTATCAGGTTGGTTCATGGCCTCGAGCTATGTAGCCAGACCTTAATTAACCCATCTCACGATATAGGAAGATTAGCTTTACTGGGTCCACCGGAACAGGTCGTGCCATTATGCAGGCTGCCGCGAAGTCCAACCTGAAGACTGTCTCGCTCGAGCTTGGAGGGAAGTCTCCACTGTTGGTCTTCGACGATGCTGATCTAGAAGCGACGGCAGCCGCCGCTGTCAAGTCAGTTACCTTCAGTAAGTATCATAAAGGCTTCCTACGGACCGTCCTAATTAAATCCCCTTTCTCTATCTAGACTCAGGCCAGGTTTGCACGGCATCCTCTCGCCTGTACGTTCAGAAGACCGCCGCGGACCAGTTCAAAAGGCTGGTCTCACAGCTTATGTTGAACCTGCGGCTTGGGGACCCTCGGACAACGAACACTGATATGGGCCCTCAAGCTGACAGCAAGCAAGCGGCAGCCGTGGCAAGGTATCTAGAAGCGGGACTGCAGGACGGTCAGGCGCTGGTAGGTGGGAAGAGAGCCTTGGATGCAGGGGAGAACTTTATTCATCCTACCATTTTCTCCAATATTCCTGATAAGAGTAAACTTGACATGGAGGAGGTCTTCGGTCCCGTCTTGGTGCTACATGAGTTTGACACCGAAGAAGAGGCCGTCCGGCGTGCGAACGACACTGAATGTAGGTGAACCCCCAACACTTCACCCATTACTTCGAGTGTTCCGTCAAGTCTAACTTGCTTCTCACAGATGGTCTGTATGCCTCAGTCTTCACAAAGGATGTCAGCAGGGCTTTGCGCGTGGCGCGTGCCCTTGAGGCCGGTAATGTTGGAGTCAATTGCACCTCGCCAGATGGCGCCTACGAGCTACCATTCGGTGGTTGGAAGGCGTCGGGCATTGGATCCCAAAAAGGAAGTTCTGCTATCCTAGAATGGACTCAGGGCAAGTCAGTGTATATCAATCACTCCGCCTAGTGTATACCTGCCATAGTAGTCACTGGGACAGGGGAGCGCTTTGCGACCATCTCAAATCCATCATCCTTGATCTTGTGCTTCGTTTTCCGTTCTTTTGCCGGAGTAGGGCGCACCTACCTCATATCACTGCACTTCCGGTTCTTGGTGCTCAAATGGCTATTTCTTTGCGTAGAGCTAAGCTGCCTAAGTATATCTATTCCTGGGGTATCAACTAAACCTCTGTCGCTAAGCCGTGTAGGGGAAAGCAACCATGTCAGAAGGAACTGAACTCCATGGAGACATTACTCCTGTGAACGGCATAGTTAGCACGTAGCCCCTTTACCGCTGTACATAGGCTTGTATGATTCTTCTTTCTGTCTCTTGGTCTGAGGTGTCCTTCTATGATGACTTGCGGCGAGTGTGCCACAAGTTGCAATTTGAGCATTGTTTACTTTGAACTCCAACAACCTCGCCTCAACACTAAATAATGTAGAGTACCATCGCCTCCTCGATAAGATGAGATTCGTTAAACCAGCGAGAAGATCCAATTACGAGGGTTCCCATTAATAATTTTTATCATTGCATCCACCATAGAATGTAGTGAGCTGTACCCGCCTCCGTGACGGGTAAAAGGCCAGAACCGTGGAGATCATCAATCATCATTCTCCGCTAGCTAGGGCTAATCTATTACACCACCAATATTTAGCGCATGGCCCCGCATGTAAGCATCGGATAAGCACGTTTCCGATCATCTACATGTAATCCGGAGCCTTTCAAGCCATGGCAAGGGACTACTAAATCATAAATGTCTTGCAACTGCCAAGGATGGTCATTCAGGCCTTGCATTTACTGACATTCTCTCATCTACTGAAGAACCGGAACCATACAATTTAGCAAAACGTTCAACGAGGCAGAGCTGTGGTACATCATGACTCCACAGGCTGGACAATCCGACGCGAGACCTCGACAAGTCGGGGTCGGGGTCATCGGAATCGGCCGAATGGGCCGTCAACACGCGCTGAATTTACTCAGAACACCGTCCGCCAAGCTTATATGCGCCTGTTCTCCTGCGCAGGCTGATATGGACTGGGCTGGCAAGAGCTTGGCCCCCTATGGCGTTTCTATCTGGTCGTCCTTCGAAGATATGTTGAATGCCCCGGGACTGGAAGCGGTAGTGATAGCTTCCGCCACACCCTTTCACCAGCCTCAAACACTTGAGTGCATTAGACGAGGCATCCATGTGCTCTGCGAGAAGCCAGTCGCTGAGAATACCAGTCAGGTATGACCCAGGAAGTCCAGGCCCCATGTGAGGAATTCCACCGTAGAGCAATGTCTAACAAGCCAAAGGTAGAAGAGCTCCTCACAGTTGCCCGAGCCCATCCGACTGTAAAGGTCATGGTCGGATTCATGCGCAGATTTGATGAAAATTACCTGGATGCATTCTCGCGCATTGGGCGTGGGGAGATTGGCGAGCCGTTAGTGATTCGTTCTCAGGCCTACGACACGCTCGACACGAGTCCACAGTACAAAGAGTACCTCAAAGCAAGCGGTGGGATCTTCCTCGATGCAACCATTCATGACATCGACTTGGTGCTGTCCTTCTTTGGACGGGATGTTCGGCCAAAAGCCGTTTGGGCCGCAGGACTCAGATCCTATCATAAAGAACTGTCGACGACTATGGACGCAGACAACGCGGTCGGCATTTGCGAGTTTCACGATAGCAAGATCGCCTTCTTCTATAACTCAAGGACCTCCCCTCGTGGGTTTGACAACCAGACTGAGATCGTGGGCACCTCCGGGAAAATCTCCGTGAACCTCCTCTGTCGACAGAATAAGGTGGAGTCTGCGACAAAGATGGGATCAGAATCGAACCGACTGACAGCTGGTCTTCCCGCTACGCGGAATCTTTTGTGCATGGGGTGAAGGTATTTACTGATTCAATCCTCTACGACAACCCCATGCCTGTGACTTTAGAGGATGCGCTCAAATCTCTACAAATCGCAGAGGCGTTGCAACATAGTCTGGTTACCGGCGAGAAAGTGGAATTCTCCAATCTGAAGCCGAGAATCTAACGTCCAAGCCTAGGAGTTAGTAGGCTCACACTTCCTATAATCCTGGTACCGTACTACGGCCCCTTTAGCTTCTACCATATATTATTCACATTCTGTGTAAGACTCTGTTTCACATTCAATTGACTACACCGGACTAAAAGTGTAGGGAATGGACGTGACCATAATAGAAGCGCGCACAAACTTCATTCGATCAGAGATTCCATTCATGGCATAGCCACATAGTACAGCTCACATAAACCCCTAGATACAGCAATCTCCATTGTATATTGTAGCATTCATGGTTCAGGTACGCTCTACGGAATGGCTATATGTTTGTCTTGTTCAGGTACGTCATGCGAAAACTGAGCAAGCGCAACGACTCAACGGATAAGGGAATGGAAAATAAGAGTACTGCGGATCAATCGACCTGTGTTGAAATCACCATGAGCCGGCAGAAAAGGGAGTACTTCGCAGTACAGTCAATTTAAAACGAAGTTCAGTAGGAGAACTTTATCTGGGATATGGAGAAGAGTGCGAGCGATCGTTGCCAGTCGGCAGCTGCTTTCGGATGCCACAGTCGCTTGCTGGTTTATGGCCGTAACATAAATTGAGCGGAATTTAATCGGTAAACTCTGTAACAAACTAACCCTTTGGCCTGGGGTATAGCGCAGCCGTCAGTAGCCACCGTATAAGCGGACGTCCACAGGATTTGTTGTTATTATGGCGTTCCACTTAAACAATCGGTAAAAGTCGGCATGTATTGGATTGGTACGATAAAAATGAAAAACCACAGGAGTGTATCGAGTTGTCTTTCGTTCTCTTTTTCTTTTTTTTGTTTGGACGCCGGATGGGTTGCGATATAGGGCTAGTTCCGGTATGGCATCGAAATATATATATCTCTGGAAGCACATGGATGATGAGTACAGCGAATGCACAGCATTGATACTCTTTGAAATACTAAATGAAGTAACTATCTCTAAATATAAAATACATCACAACACCTTTAAAACCGAAATTCTGTTTATATTCATCATATTAGCTACCCTGACGGAAAGCCCTCAGGAGATTGTTAGTAAAGCCGATAGATTGCTAATGTATCACTGGTTCTGTTACCTTTGACCCATTTCCTACAGACTGATCATGATACAGCTGGACTGTTCTGGGGCAACACGTATATGTTCTCTATCGTCTAGTTATAGTATCAATTCAGGACAACCACTACTCCAACGAATGCACGGTGGTGATCTCTGGCAGCCACCTCTGCAAGGGCTGGCTGAACGAATAGGTTCTATAGATTCTATCGAGTGATTAACCTGGAGTCTTAGAGTATGCACCGATATTGAAAGTAAATCATAAAATCGAAACTGTTCTGACTGCCCAGATGGACCACTTCCCCCGGGATTAAGCGTAATAATTCAAAATACAGACGTCCTTCTGATGAATGACCACGACTCATAAAGGTAACCAGTAGAGAGTTGGCGCAAAGCCGAAGACCTAAGAAGTAGTTAATATCCGACTGTGCCCAAATTGTCTGCCCGGAGAGGACTTATCCAGTGCTCGACCGAGAGAAAGTTTGCACTATCACGGAAGATACAATACCCTAGTAGCCTGGGGTCGTCTAACGGCCTTGCAAATAATCTGGGGTAGTGGGGACCCCCGGACTTTATCCACCTCACTCACGTCTGTATATATCTATACCTTTCAAGCAAGATGATCCTGTCCACTCTTCAAAAGATTCCAATGCATCATTACAATTGTCTCTAACAACGTCAACCTACCAGATCACATTGACAAAAATGACGAAGCGTGCGTTCCTTGGCTTGAGAGGCACTCGCCTGACCACAATGATTATCTTGGTCGCTGGTGCTGAATTTCTGTAAGTGCAGAACGGCTCGCTACTGGACTGCTTGTCACTCATGGAACCGGTAGCCTTTTTGGCTATGACCAAGGGGTAGTTGGGGGAATCCTGAATTTACCCTCATTTACAAACACCTTCCCTTCCCTATGCACTACTGCAGCTTGTCTCGACGGGATGACAGCTGCAGAGAAGGACACCCGATCCACCACCCAAGGTATGTGAAAGCGTCGGCAGTTGTTTTATTGGTAGTGACTTTGACCAGGCATCGTGGTTGCTTGTTACAACTTAGGTTGCCTGGCTGGCGCCTTATCCACATTTAAGCTCGGCAACCGCTTCGGGCGACGAAAGCCTCTCTTTCTCGGATGCCTAATTGTCTCGATTGGCGCCATCCTCCAGGCATCCGCATCGACTCTCGTACAGTTTATTATCGGCCGGGTCATATGTGGGCTAGGGACGGGACTGAACACGGCAACCGTGCCTGTGTGGCAAGCTGAGTGTACCAAGCCACACCAGAGAGGGCCAATTATGGCAATTGAAACCTCACTGGTCCCAGCGGGCGTCATGGTTAGCTACTGGGTCGACTTTGGTCTCTCCTACGCAGAGCCAAGCCAGGCTGCATGGCGATTCCCCATCGCTTTGCAGTTGTTGTTTGCGTTTTTCGTTATGGGCTTTATCCTCTGGCTTCCGGAGTCACCCAGGTGGTTGGTACTCAAGGGCCAACGAGAGGAGGCTGCGGAAGTTCTCGGTGCTCTATACGACGTCTCTGACCGAGACGAGGCCATATTGCAGAATCTGAACGCTATTGATACAGCTATTGAAGCCGAAGCTTCCACAGATTGGCTCGCAGTGTTTCGGGAAGGGCCCGCAAGAGCCCGTACTCGAACCCTCATGGCAATCAGTATTCAAATCATGAGCCAGTTTTCGGGGATCAACGTCATTACTTTCTATGCGACGTCAATTTTCCAAAACGAAATCGGCTTGACACCGTTTGTCTCCCAAATCCTGTCCGGATGCCTCGGCACCGCTGGATTCATCGCGGCCATGGGGTCGATTCCCTTGATCAAATATGTCGGTCGGCGACAGGTTATGCTACTCAACCTCTGTGGCATGGGTGCGTCAATGATTGCACTCGCGGTGACCGAGAAGATCAAGGGGTACACGACAGGGATTGTGGCTGCCGTCTTTGTCTTTACTTTTATGATATCGTTTGGACTTGGATTTGCGCAGATCCCCTGGATCTACCCTGCGGAAATCACCCCTCTGGCAACCCGTGTGCAAGCCAATGCACTGTCTACAGCTACCAACTGGACTTCTGTCTTCATCGTCGTCATGATCACCCCAATCGCCTTGAACAGTATCGGGTGGCGCACATACCTTATCTTTGCGTGTTGTAGCGCATTCTTCATGGTCATAGCTTACTGCTGCTTTCCAGAGACAAGGAATCGCTCCCTGGAAGAAATCGAGCTTATTTTCAGCGAGTCATCCGGTCTCTTTGGAGCAGTCCAACAGGCTAGGCTCACACAGCATCATTTTGACAATGAAGGCGAACCTGCCAAGAATGTGGGACTAGCCTACTCTGAACACATCGAAAGTGCGTGAACATAACAGCGGGACAAGCAAGGGGTTGCGGTAGGGGTTGAGGTGAAAGGGCGTTGGGCCGTTATGTGTCGACGGCATCTACCTCCTTGAATGACTGTGGGTTCCATTCCATCTTGGCCTCTGACGGGATCTGCCATCCCTTGCTGGGCTTCATTACCACAACACAGAATTGTCCGGAAATGTGTTAAGTTTCTTACAGTAACAAACAGTCTTATCTAATCCTAGTAGAATTCTCCGTAAAAGTGCCGTTAAGGATACTGTGGCCAATACTAATAGGAAGACCTATACCTCGCGGGAGTATAGTGTGAATCATAATAGAAGGATGTTACTGGGATATATCATTTAAACCCGAACCTGACCAGCGGGCCACTCTCGTAAGGAGTATTCTAAAATACAGTATGACATGATAGAAGTTCGTAAGGAGTCATATATTGACTGTAATCTGGCGTCTTCCGCCGCATAATTCCTAAATTCCGACCCCTTGTTGCCCCTACTATATCACCAACCCAGTAGAGATACGAGGGCCTCAGACCCTCCCTGAGTCCTTGACCCCCAGCTACCAATGCTGACCCCCTTGGGTACTACCGGAAATGCCAGGGGAAAACCATGTCTCCTGATTATTTGGTGTCACTGCTTTCGCCATACCTTCCAATTTAGCAAAGCCCGTGAAACTACCACTTTCATAACCACACCCTCCTGGCCGTGGGGATAATAGGAGTTTTCTGTACTGTGCATCAGTAATTCCTCAAATACTACCAGGCGGTATCCAAGTCTACATTATTTTCCTTGGTATACTGTTTTTGCTTTTGCTTCCCTTAGCCCCGGATATTCAGTCACCAGCGATGAACTATGTACGAGAGTGGCTCTTAGGAGCTAAGGGAAAGGGAGAACCTATCACCGGGGTAAAGCCGTCCGTGGATGAGCCAGACATGTATCCAGTGCATCCCGTAGATCACATTAAAGATTGTCAAACGTTCGTGGCGATGGTCATGGTTTTCAATGATGCCCTTGATGCCGACATGCTTAGCGACTCCTTATCGAAGCTACTTGAAATTGGTGACTGGAGAAAACTGGGAGGTCGACTAAAAAGAGACGTAAGTACTATCTATATACGTGACGAATGAATGAGCAATGTTGCTGATCTCTCCCCCAGGCCGACGGCCGCCTTCAGATACAAGTCCCGCCAGAGTTTACGGCTGAGCAGCCAGCTATCACATACACGCACATTTGTCTGACCGAAATGAAAATCAGTGACCATCCAATAGCGAAGCAGCTTCCAACACGCACGGGTGACCCGTCCATGCAGACGCTGCCAGACAGTGCTGAATTCCGTACGCTACAAGTTCGCAACGACTTCCCAACGTCATTAGACGCCTTGATCGCAGCCGACCTGCCCCAAATTTCATTGCATATTCACTCGTTCCACGATGCCACAGTTGTCGGTTTTGCTTGGTCTCACACATTGATGGACGGTATCGGTTGGGCAGCATTGCTAAGGAATTGGTCACTCGTCATGGCCGGCCAAGTGGAGAAGGTGCCTCCTGTAGCAGGAGCTCGCCATGATATTCTTTCTTATTTGCCTCCTAGCGACTCGGACCAGGAAAAGCTATTCCCCAGTCATCTGCGTAACCTGCGGTTAGCCAAGTTTATCTGCCGGCTGGGATGGGAGAAGCTTACTGGCCCTACGAAGGTCTTCCGAGCCATGTACATGCCTAAGGTGAAGTATGACCTGTTAGTGAACAGAGCCAAAGACCAGGTCTCTCGAATTGCGACAGACGTTAACAAGAAGCTTTACATAAGTGAAGTTGATGCGCTGATAGCCTGGGTCACACAGCAAGTCGCTTTGTCGCAGCCGACGCCGAGGCCCGTGACAATCATGAGCATCATCAACTATCGTTACCGGCTGAAGGAGTTACTTAGGTTGGATGATGTGTATATGCAAAATATGCTCATGCTCTCCTATACGCTTTTGTCTGCGCAGGAAGCTCGCGGCGCGGTTGCACCGCTCGCTCTGAGTCACCGAGCGCAAGTCATGGAGCAAACGACAGAGCCACGAGTTGCTAGCTTTGTACAATGGCTCGGTAAGCAGATTGACACAGGCAAAAGTGTGGTACGCTTCTGTGGTGAACCAGACTCCACCATGATTTGGTTAAACTCCTTTACCAAATCCGAAATCATCAAAGTAACCGACTTTGCTCCTGCGGTGGTGCGCGTAGGAGAGGATGGGGAAACGCGGAGAAACCCTCGTGGCACGATGGTAAACTTCTTTTTCAAAGACCCAAATGAACCGGTACCGTCCCTGGACGCGCTGTATATACTTGCAAAAGATCACAGCGGCGGAACTTGGCTCCAAGGGAATTTCTCGGTGCAAGTGTGGGACGCCCTGGAGCAACAGATGAAGCTGTTGGTACAGGAAGGCTAACGGGAAAGCATTGTTGGATCCGTTAAATCATTCTGTTCGATTGAACTTCTTCGTATTATATGATTTCGAGCACCTCATTTACAAACAATGAAACATGATGTTGCAAATAGAGTGGCTAATGATTCTCTTCACGGTGAATTACTTAGCCTACCATGCTGATATTCGGACATTTAGATTTATATATTACAGTCTTTCGGTTGAGAAATCATATATTGTATGGAATTATGAAGTATGCAATATATTCACGGGACTATAATTCTGTCAAAATGCGACTGCAAGAGCTGCCATAGATCAGGTAACTTGGCTCGGGTTTTCAGACACCCAGGTTGAGCAAACAAAGGGGATACCTATGCCATCGATTTGCTATAGAAAGTAGGATATTAACCGGACATGAATTCTTAGCGTGAAAATATATATAGAGAAGGCTTGCTCCGCTTCGCTGCGTTGTGCAATAATCTATGAACCGTTTGGCGCCATCGCCTTGGTAGCTATAGGCACAAGCTTGGATCTACTAGCAATTTTCTTAGTCACCTCACTTATTGGGTCACTGCCCGTCAAGTCGAAGATGGTCAGTTCGCTCTTCAGCTCCATTGATAGCCAGTTGCGCAATTCCACTGCCACCAGGCTATCAACGCCGTACGCGTGGATCGGCTTGTCCGTATTAATATCGGTGGCGGGAACCGAGATGTGCTTGGCAATTTTGGCAAGTAGGAGTTGCTGTGCCATGTCATTGGCCTCATCCATTGATTTGCAGAGAGTGAGTTGGGTGGGAAGGTGACTCGTCTCCTCTTGGCCATCGCCACCGGCTGCATCCTGCCTCTGGATATCCATCTGCTGTAGATAAGAAAACGCCGCCAGAGACCGTAGCCAGTAAAAGTCGGCACTGTCATCAGTCTGCTTGACTAGCTGCTGGAGGCCTCCGCTACCTGCGCCGACGAGGATCTGCGCCGCCAAAGCTTCGTTGCCATCAACCGTACGTGAGAGTGCACATCGCAAGGCATGCATAAACTGCTGCTCTTCAATGCTTGTCTGCAATGTCCCTGTTAACACAAGAGAATAGAGGAAAATACCAAAAGGATGATACGTACCACTCTGACCTGACTGGTTCTCACTCGGGCCTCCTGGTGCTCTTCGACATAACCGATGCCCTTCATCATGCCAAGGTCAAGACTTTGGGCCGCGAGGCCTTTTTGCCGTCTGTAGTGCACTAGAGCGTCCTGGAATGTATTTCCTGCAGCATAATTGGCCTGTGAGACGGAACCGATGATGCCGGCAAGCGATGAGAGAACGATGAAGAAATCAAGCTCCGTTGGGAGAAGCTCATGGAGATTCCATGTGCCTGGGGTCTGTGTCAGTATCCGCGTGTGTATAGTAAAACCATTATCACCCACCTTGCACCTTGGGTCTTGTTGCAGTCACCCATTGGTCATAGCTCATCCTGTGGAAAAGACTGTCGGCAAGCACCATTGCGCCCTGAATAACACCTCGGATAGGTGGCATACTATGGGAAATATCATGAAGGATACTCCTCAGCTGAACCTTGTCAGCGACATCGCCGGCGTACGCCTTGGCCTCAACCCCTGCCTGTTTCAGTGTGTCCAGGACCTTTTTCCCCTCCGTTCGCGCAGCTCCAGAGCGGGAGATGAACGCAATATGACGGGCTCCGTTCTCCGCCATAAATACGGCCTGAGCTCGGCCCAGCCCACCAAGGCCACCGACAAGTAGATATGTTGCGTCTGATTTGAGGCGCAAGGGCACTTCTGCCCTCTGGCGAATCGGCACACGCGATGCGGCAGTGGCCTGGAGGATCAGCTTGCCAATATGACTTCCTCGTTGCATTTCGCGGAAAACGGTTTCCACCTCCGTGAAGTCACGAACAGTCATGGGGTGGATATAGTCGATGGCACCTTGTTCAAAAAGCTTCAGTACCTTCGCTACTAGCTTGCGGCAGCGGAGAGGTTCGTCAATCATCATGGCCTCGAGGTTCACGCCGGCAAAGACGGTGTTATTGACAAACGGTTTCATGTCCAGTCCACTGTTGCCCAGGATATCCTTCTTTCCAACTTCGATAAATCTACCATATGGTGCAAGGCAGTCCCAGCTCTGGCGCAAAGCCTCTCCAGCCAACGAATTGACAACAACATCCACACCGCGACCTCTTGTTACGCGCTTGATACCTTTGGCAAAAGAAAGATCACGCGAGCTGAAGATTCGGTCCGGTTCGACTCCCAGAGCCACAACTGCCTGTTTCTTGGCAGAAGATCCAACCGTACAATATATCTCTGCTTGCAACATCTTGGCAATCTGGATGAGGGCTTGGCCCAAACCTAGATTTTGTGTGAGGGATCAATACTTTATTGGTCCACGTGGTCAGAGAAGTATCTTACCTCCAGCGGCAGCATGAATAAGAACAGACTCGCCTTTTTCTAGTCTCGCTACCTCAACAAGGGACCGGTAGGCGGTGGCGTATGCGATTGGAATAGAAGCACCGTCTTCAAACGACATGTTGTCAGGCAGCTTCTGAACGACCGATTCATGAGCTCGGATATGAGTTCTCATCGCCCCAGGCCCGACAAAGAGCACACGGTCTCCACAAGAGAGGTCGGTCGTTTTGGAGCCTACACGAGTCACGGTACCACAAGCTTCGTGGCCGATGTCAGGGCGTTGGATCTGGCCCATCGCGATCATAATGTCCCTACCCTCTTGTCAGTTCTGAATCGTACCGCGGTACTTATATCTAGCTACTCACAAGAAGTTCAACGCGCAGGCTTTGACTTCTATTTCAACCTCCTGCTCCTTCAGTGGCTGGAGACCTGCGTCATCATCGACGAAATGAAGGGTATCGAGCATGCCGGGATGCCCAATGCTCAGTTTCAGCGGCCGGCCGAGCTGGCAAAGGTTGCCAATCTGCGCCTTGACGGTTGCTGCCTGGGTCGCGCATGTGAGACTATCATTCATAGCTGTATATGGCATATGGCGCGGAATGTGGAAGAGCCCTTCTCTCTCTTCCGTCTCCATTTCCTCGACTGTATTCTCATCCGTAGCAGTATCCCAGATGGTGCAGAGCCGTTTGCAAACTGCGGCACCTGTTGACTTTATATCACTGTCCAGCAGACGAGACAAGTGAAATTCGTAAAGCAGGCGCGAGGAGTCCTCCATTTTCACGCAGCGCATGACTCCAGACATCATCCGTTTTGCGGGATGGCCAGGGGTCTCCTCCGGGTCGGACCGTGTAACCCATAGAAGCTCTTGACTGTGAAGCAAAAGATGCTTGGCGTGTTCGAAATCATCCTTGGATACATCCTGAAAGAACGGCGCCTCGTAATCTAGCAGCGAAATTACTGACTTACCACTTGCCTCGACTACTGCTGTGGTGAGATCCTTGACGGCTACCATGTTGCCGAGCCGTTGGAAGCGCCGGCAGAGGTCTGAGGCAAGCGTGCTGGTAGAGATGCCGCAACTAGGTGGGACTACAATCACCACATCCCTGCATGACGTCTTGTGTGTCTTCGTACTGATGATTGTCGACAAACGGTAAGCCGTCGGATCATCATTATCGCCCAGAGATATGTCGGCACCCGAGAAGCCAGCTGCCAGAAGCGACTCGTGCCATTGAGACGGTCGTAGCAACGGCCCCTCTTGCCGGCCATCTTCAGCGGCCCACCATCCAGGCATTATTCCGAAGACGAAGCTGGCCAAGTCATTGGGATTGGTATACTCGCCCAGGACAAGGTTGCCATCAGCCTTGAGCAGTGTATGGCAGTGTTGCAGTGTCCTGTGGATGCTTTTGGTTGCGTGCAGGACCTGGATTAGTTAGCAATATTCCTTTGTACAATGTGTAATGGCAGTATCACGTACATTAACAGCCAGTACGACATCGTACGAGCCGGCCTCGAACCCCTGCTCAATGGGATCCCGGTCAATGTCCAACACCTTGTACTCCACGCGTCCCTCCCAGTCACGAAGTACCGTCCTTGCATTCTCGAACCATCCGGCAGAGATGTCGGTAAATGTCCAGGACGAGAAGAGAGGCGTGTCACTCCCAACTTGACTCAGCCGCTGCAGTAGTGGTAGTGTGCTGGAAGCTGTTCCCGCGCCAATTTCAATGACACGCAATGTCGGTTGCTTGTGCGCCCTCAGCGCAAACCATGTCTGCATATGCTCAGAATGTAGTTGTAGTCCGTATGTGTCTTGGTATGCTTTGGCGAGCAAGTCGTCCTGCCGAAGGGTCGCGATTGGGGTTGTCTCCTGCGCAAAAATGGCACCCAGAGCAAGATAAACGCGTTGCGCAAGTCGGCCATCGACGGGGTATTGTTCAATGAAGCTAGCAAAATCAGGTAGTTCCAGCGAAGGATGACAAGTTTTGCAGATATCAACAATGTTTGGGGGCGTTATGATGCCTGTTGCCTTATATCCACACCGCCGCTCCATCCACTCAGCATACTTAAGGAGATGAGGGGGCAAAGGCGCGTTGATACTGGGCCCGAGTTTTGCAAGTGCAAGCCTGCACATCTGTTTGATAAGACTGTCAGACATAGCGCAGAATCGGACCATGCCATCATGATCATCCTCTATCCGACTCATCTTCCGCAGCATCCGGTCGTCAATTAGTTTCACGTCCGGCTTCCAAACGGGGGCAGCATATAGCTTTGAGGATAGGACATCCGACGATTCAGGCATCTTTTGAATGGACCCCAGTCCGGTGAATTTGAAATCGTCAATGATGACGGCAGGAAGTAAGGCTTGCTCTTGCCTGTCTCTGATGAGTATAGATGCCGTTACTTCTCGCACTCCTGTAAGGGAGGACTCGGCCAGACCCTTCAATGTCGCGCCATAGCTGCGATCAATACCGTTGGAAACGAATAAATAGCCTGCACTAGTTGGGACCCAGGCCTGCTTCTCAACAGTGTCCATTCTCGGGACTGTGATCATCATGGACTGAAAGACGGCATCAAGCGTTGCCGGGTGTATTACATAGTCGCTCTCCTTAAATGCCGGCATGCATGCGCGCGTGTCCTGAATCATGGTCTCAAAGGCAAGCGTCAATCCATTTTGGTAAGCGTTGCGTAAACCCTGGAAGGTTTTCCCTGTTGCAATATGCTTAGTTTCACTGTGCGACGCATGGAAAGGTTCAGGGGATTAATTACCGAACTGGAGCCCCTGCTCCTCACAAAAGTTGTAGTGGCTCGATGGTGGTACTCTTGTCAGGCACAATGGTCGCTCGGAATTCCATCGCTCATTGTAGGCGACAATCTCCTCCCGGTCTTCTCTGCCACCATCAACCTCAGTGGTCTTGTTAGAGTATTGGATCCGCAGAAGGCCGGCGGCATGTTCGACGAACGTATCACTGTCCTGGCACGAGTAGTAGGAAAACTCAAACCATGTCCCGACACCGCTGCCAACCCGAGCTTTCTGCGCTTGAGGTTGATATGAACTTCTACCCCAATGTCATTGTTTGGAATAACTAGGGCCTTTGACACGGAAAGCTCTCGGAATTCGAAGCCTGAAACATCGGCGCTAGAGCCCTCGGTGGCCGCAATTTGCCTGGCAGCCTCAACGGCAGAGCAGATCATGCCTGCTGCGGGAAAGACAATATCGCCGTGGATTTTGTGGTCCAGAAGCCAAGGCAGATCCGAAACACGCAAATGGTTCTTCCATACTGGCTCGATGGGGTTGTATGATTCTAACCGCGAGCCGATCAGGTCATGTCTGGCAAACTGGGGCCGACGGTGGTTCCTAGACTGTCGGCTCTCGTGCCAGTACGATGTTGAGTGATTCCATTGATAGGTTGGCAGGTCAGTAAGGACCCCGGCAGAATCTTGCACGTTATTGACCTTTTGACACATGTTAAATACACATCTAATTTTAAACGTTGCATTGTGCGTGCGACTCACCTTGTCCAGCTTGACCGGAACTCCCATGGTCCACAGCGTGCCAGCGGCACCAACTGCCGTCCGAGATGCATCCTTCGCTCGCACAAGAATAGAATCGTATATCAAGTTCTCCAAAGCATCACGGTTCGCTTTATACTGCCTGATAGCTCCAGCGAGTGTAGAATGGGGACCAACCTCAAACAACAGACTTGGCGCTTTCGATTTGGCCTTCGGCTGTCTGTTGCCAACACTTGCGTACATCATGTCATCAAGAGCATCCACAAATTGGACAGTTGAACACAGATTTTGAACCCAGTAGTCTGCAGTCAGCTCGGACGTCGGTATCCAGCGGCCATATACAGTCGAGTAGAATGCGACAGACGAGGCAGAGAGTCGAGGCGAGATATCCTCAATGCTCTTTTTATAGTCAGCACTGACAGTAAGCATCTGCGAGCTGTGGTAGGCATTCTCGACTTGTAGCAGGCGGCAAAATGTCTTTTCTTGGGCAAAGGCCTCCTTGAGTTGCTCCAGAGCTGCCCTGTCACCAGCGAGGGTGACGTTGTCTGGGCTGTTGACACAGGCAATACCAATAGCACCACCAGTGCGGGCAATATAAGGTTGAACGTCTTCTACCGACAGCCCAACTGCCATCATACCGCCACCAGGTTTGCGCACTTGTGCCATCTTAGATACGAGGCCGCGGTGATAGGCAATCTTCAAGCTGTCCTCACGCGACAGGGCACCAGCGGCGTACGCGGCCGCCATTTCCCCCGAAGAGTGGCCGACTACTGCCATGGGCTTGATGTTCCAATACGCGGCAAGGTCCACAAGGGCAATTTGCAGGATCAGGCACAGTGGCTGTGAGTACTCGGCCTGCTTGACCTTGGACTCGACATCAGATTTGGGCAGCATCAGCTCCGCCCAGGCATCCCAGGCACAGCCCAGATCGGCTAGGCACGCTGCGGATCGTCGAACCGAGTCCGCAAACGGGGGGAAGCATACCAGCTCGCGACCCATCCCGTACCACTGGGCCCCTTGTCCCGTAAAGATAAAGGCCACATTGGGGGTGGTTGCGGCCTTGACGGGTTTGATTGTGTCGTCTCTCCATGCAGACGACAGCTCCTCGGCAGAGGAGGCAACGACAGCATGCCTCCACTGGAAAACAGATCGTCGCTCACTCAAGGTCCTAGCAAGCTGTGGTAGTGTGGGGGCTGTGTATGTGGATTCCACGTAGTCTGCATGCGCAGAGCGTTGTCGCGCTAAAGCCGCTTGTTCGGGGGCTGAGAGGATAAATACACGGGGCTGGACTAAGGCCCTGTCTTGTATCGTCCTTGGGAGTTTCCCTCGCAGCCGAAGATAATTGTACGCGTCGTCAAGAATGACATGAGCGTTGGTACCGCCGAATCCAAAGTTGTTGATTGAGCATCTTCGCACGTCACAGTCCGGCCAAGCTATCGAGGAAGTGGGTACGAGCATGTTGTGAGAGTCAAGCATGAGACGAGGGTTTACTGTGGCAAGGTTGAGATTGGGAGTGATCACACCGTTTTCAAGGCAGAGCACGGATTTGATGATGGCTGCCATACCAGCGGCCGCTTCGGTGTGCCCAACTCTGGACTTGACCGAACCACAATAGAGCGGCTGGCTTCGCGCAGTAGCAATCGTGTGGGAAATTGCGCGAACCTCTGCGCTGTCTCCAGCTTTGGTGCCAGTTCCGTGCAGCTCGACGTACTGGGTGTCTGCCGGGTCGAGATTGGCCATACGGTAGGTGTTGACTATCAACCTCGCTTGGGCTTCGGCGCTTGGCAGGGTAATACCGGCGGTCTAAACAAGGGGTCGTTAGTATTGATTTCACTTGGACAACGGCTAGGCTGTCTGCATTTTACGCACCCTGCCGTCCGAGTTGAGGCCAGTGCCGCGAATTACAGCCCGGATGGGGTCACCGTCACGCAGCGCATCGTCCATATGTTTCAGCACAATCATGGCTACCCCTTCTCCCCGCGCATACCCATCTGCCCGTGCGTCGAAGGAGAAACAACGGCCCTGTGGGCTAAGAAATCCAAGGGCACTGAGCCCGCAATAATCGTTGGGATCCAGGATGAGGTTTGCTCCGCCTACCAGCGCGCAGCGGGTGGGATTACGATCGGACCGTATCGTCTCGCAAGCTATGTGCAGGGCAGCCATGGAACTGGAGCATGCCGTATCGCAAGTGACTGATGGGCCTCGCAAATTACTACCCAATATTACTATGAGTTCAACAGACACCTCGACACATCACGGCCAGTACTTACTAGAACCAACTGATGCGATTGGAAAGAATGGAGAGCGAAGTGCCCGTCTTTGCATATTGTGGTGTGGCATGTATATCCCTTGATACGATCAACTTGTAGTCTTCGGAGAATGCACCCACAAAGCAGGCAGCATCGGTATTGGCAATGTCTGTGATCGGGATACCGGCGCTTTCTAAGCTCTCGTACGCAAGCTCAAGAAGCAGGCGCTGTTGAGGATCGTAGGACCGGGCTTCGGACGCGGAGCATGTAAAGAACGGAGCATCCCATTTCGACACGTCTTGCTCTAAGAAATAACCACCTTCGCAGACCTGGATAGCTCTTGTCAGTAAAAGGCTGGAACATCTTTTGGGTCTGTTTTGGGCGTGGGGTATTGGTTACTATGCTTCCACTGCGGTCTTTAGATGGGTGCCGAAATGCTTCTACGTTGAAGCGTGACGAGGAAATTTTCGTCCAAGCATCTTTTCCCTTCTGCAACATTGCGTGGAAGGCCTCTGGTGACTTGGCATCACCGGCGAAGCGGCATGCCATGCCAATGATTGCGATGTCTCCAGATGCCATGGTGAGGAACTTTCCGACTCAAAAGGAAATGGAGGGGGGGGGGAGGGGGGAAGATTGAAAGAGAAAAGGAAGGAGTAAAAGACAAGAAGCAAAAGAAGAATGTACAGAAGCCTGTCCAAAGATCGGGTTTAAAGTAACAGACTCGCCTGTAGAGGTCCACAGGAGCGAACAGGGATGATTATGAGGTCGACCGACGAGGAGTCCTTGTCCAACACTCATTCCCAGCTCGTATTTTATGCACAGATACGAGAACGTGAACGGCCATAATAAACAACTGAGAGAATTCTACTCTCTCGTGTTTATAAGGTTTCAATACCGATCGTCACGCAATCGGACGGTCGTCATTTCAAGCGCTAACGATAGTCTGTATCTTCTCGGGGGGTCCAGCTGCTTGCGACCCAACAGAGTTCAGTGATTGCTAAGTACCTCGACTATATGAAAAGTGTTTAAACAATGGCTTAGCTCAAGCTCTACAGAGTTTGGCAAGGGTAATGGGCTGCGTCAGCCGGCGATAATTTCCGTGCCTTGAGGACGCTGAACCTAGACTTCCCTATACAGCGGATACAAGGGATGAGACACATAACGGTCACAATGTCTGCTTCGGGGGGTTTTTAGTTTTCTATTGGTATTACATGTGTCAGAGCCCAGCGTGTGTCTAGTTTCCAAGGCCAGGAAGTATGCCGATCACATTCTTATTGTTGTCAAAATATTCATGGCTGAAAGGCAGGGGTTGATTAGTTTCATGGGTGCGTGCCTATCTAGGGCTAGATTCAACAAAAACTTGGGGTCTTGCACCGCGTATTCTCCTTGCAGTTTGAGACGTTGGCTGCTAGCCATATTGGCAAGGGCCTAGCTGCCGGACGCAAGGGGGAATTCCGACATCGAGGTTGTTTGTATGGTTCATTTCGGGTTTCTAGAAGAGTCCGACTCGCCCAAAGGCGCACTCAAATGGGATCAGTCGAGGACGGCTACAATTACTTCTACATCATTTCTGCCTTTGGCTGAGGAACAGTCCGCGGCGTTCCTTAAGTATGGCAATACCCTCTGCAACCTGTTCACCTCATGCTGGCAAAGCTCTTGGCGATCTCTCTCGCGGCCACGCGGACGATTACATATATCCGGTGCACCTACTAGACGGCGCCGAGTACCAACACTGTATTCTCACGTTATTTATTAAATTCAACGACATCCTCGATGCTGGGAAAATCAAGGATTCTCTCACCAGACTGCTAGAAATTGACGATTGGAAAAAGTTGGGTGGCCGATTCAGAACCAAGGTACACGAGGCGAGTACGCTCGAAGCAGACAGCCGGAAGCCAAGTAAGGCGTTTGAAATCCATGTCCCCAGAAAATACACTGCCGAACGTCCAGCAATCCAGTTCGCTCAGGAAGCATATGATGGAAGCATTTTCGAGCACCCTTTCGGCCGCCAGCTGCCTCAAGCTTCACATGATGGAGTTGCACTCAGTCCACCTCTCGACGAGCTTCGCCCATTCGGCCACGCCCCTGGGTTCCCCATGACGATGGCCGATCTGGTAGACAGGGACGCCCCGCAGCTATCTTTCAAAGTCATCACCTATACCGATGCGACGATCTTGGCCATCACCTTTTCTCACTGTACATGGGACGTATCGGGCCTACAAGGCTTCCTGAAGTCGCTCGGGCTGGTGCTAGATGGACGGGAGGATGAAGTGCCACCAATGTTGGGCGCGAAGGCTGACATACTATCGGAACTGACTAGCCACTACGACGGCTCCGGTTGTGACCCTGAATTGTTGACCGTACCAGGAGAGACAAAGGCGATGGGGCAGCCACCGGCACCGAATGCAGCCCTGGAGCAGCGTATAATCCGGGTTCCGTTGGAAAACATGCAACGGCTACATAGTCGTGTTGCCCTAGAGAATCCGACAGAAGACGAAGACGTGTTGTCGACGTACCAACTTGACGAGCTCTTCCTAGCCTTGATTGTGCAGCAAATCGCCAGAGCGCAGGCCGTACCACGCGCACTGAGGTTGCTCAACGTTTTCAACGCAAGGCTAGTTGTGCCACGCTTAGCCAAGGCAAGGGGCATTTATAGCCAGAATCTGGTCCTGCTCACGCCTCAAACCCTATCTAATGAGGCCGCGACAGGGCCTATGGGTCCAATTGCGCTCGCCCATCGCGAATGCCTCGCGCAATGTGCCGAGCCTCAAAGCATAACGAGGTCCCTGCATACGGTATTGGGCGCGATTGAATCCGAGCTCGACATCACGAGATTGATGGACAGCACGGATGCAGATTCCGTTCTGGTAAACAACTTGGTCCGCCTGTCCAGCCATATTGACCTCGATCTCAGTTCTGCGGTAGTTCGCCAGGGTGAAATATCGGCGACGAGAAGGAACGGGCTGGGGACTGCCGACTCGTGCTATTTGACTCTGCCTCCCAACTCGTACGGCATGATGCGGGTTACCACCCTAGGAAGTTACAATGGCAATTCCTGCTGGATGATTGGGGAACTCCCTCCACGGGCTTGGGAGTTGATTTACGAGGCTCTGGATGATCTGGAATGGTGAGCATACTAGGGATCATTGAAAAATGCGTATAGACCTCTTTTAATATAGGATTTGCCACCGTTGCGGGAAACTCGAGTTAATGTAAGGGATGATTATGCACTATCGGAAGTGAGGTGGCCTACCAAACTTGCCACTAATAAGGAGGTCGGATTACGGAAGAATCCCTTTAGAACAAACATAGTACTAGCTTAAGTAAAACTTAAACACGTCTAGTTCTACTTTGAAACTCGTTCTTATGGCATTTAGTATCTACGCTGACACATTCTGAGGATTTTACTCGATGGACTCATTCCTTGATAGAACCCTGCATTGGCTGCAAATGCCATACATGTCCCTTTTGACAGACCTACATACGCTTGCTGCCTGTGTCCCATGTCGCCCGACTGTGAAACAACAGCCACATCGATGTGGTGGTCCGTTATCATTTCTCTGCAGTTCCATTTGGCGTCCTTGCTACCCATCATAGGCTAACACTATACCGCAGGTAAGTAAAACGTCGAGATGACTCTGTACGAATAAGGCATGACACATACGTATTGTCCACCGTCCACCCTTAGCATTATACCCCTGAAGCCACGTGTAAGCCACGTGTAAGCCAACGGTAATTACCATATCATCTAGGAATATCGGATAGAAACATACGTCTGGAAATCATTGAAGTATGGCGAGACAAGGTACAGGCAGCCCTTGGCGATGTCCAGTGGTGTGACCATGCGTTGCACTGGAGCTTCTGTCGCTTGCACCTTAGCCATGTCAGCACTGAACTCTTCGCCCACGAACTCGGATACCAGAGCAGTATTGCCTAGAGATGGTGAGATGCCATTCACGCGGATGCCGCGATTGGAGTATTCCGCCGCGAGGCCTCGCGTCAGCAAGTCTACGGCGCCCTTCGTGGCGTTATAGTACAGCAAACCGCTGGTCGGCTTGGACGTCACACACGAAGAAATATTGACAATGCTTCCACGACCTTGCTTCAGGAAATGGGGCAAGACCACATTTATGGAATGGTAGATACTCTTCACGTTGATATCAAAGATACCTGTTGTCCATTAGCATCTTCGCTTGGGTATGATAAACCCTGCTCTTCTCACGGTCATATTCTGCTTCGGTCACATCCAGAGATGCTTTCCGGCGATAGGTCCATCCCGCGTTGTTTACCAGGATGTCCACTTGGCCGAATTGAGTCAGAGTTGTGTCCACTGCTTCTTGCCAGTCAACTGCCTTTGTTACATCAGCCTTGACAAAAGTGGCTACAAGGCCAGCTGTTGTGATATTGGTTGCCACCCTGCCACAGATAAGTCCAGAGCATTTCGGTTAGGAATGCGACGATATATACCTTTGCCCCCCTTCCTGGTTGATATCAAGAATGACCACTTTAGCACCTTCCTCGGCAAAGAGCTGAGCAATACCCTCTCCGAATCCTAGATCTGAGTCAGCGGTATAGATACGGGTGGTTGCTGGCTGTAGTCATACCGCTGCCACCACCAGTAACGAGCGCAACGAGGCCGTCAAGAAGTTTTTGGGGGGCCATGGCGCTATAAAAGTCAAAAATAGAGGCCGAATAGTAAAGAGCAACAGGAGGGTGGAGCCTGGTCGTGGTATGCCACAATGTTGCCCGCCCTGTATCTATTTATTTATGTATTTATTGCCTCTTGTGGTTCAAGAGAGCCAATATGTCAAGCCTTAAAATATTAACCGGACGGTAGAAAGTTCCAGGAGGCTTCACTGCAAAGGCCTGAGTGCTATAGGTATGTTCCAACTCATATCCTTATCCGTGTATGAGTTGCTTGATCACCCATGGAAGGACATACTAACTAGGGCGATGCGGGGATGCTTATCAATCGCGGGGACTAGGGTTACTGCTCCGGCTAAAGGGTACATCCGGACTGTGATTCCAGGCGGAGTCCCTAAGTTAGTCAGTATTTATCTGGCTAGTCGTTGAGGCATACGGATGGTAGGAGATCTATTGTGTTTCTTTCGTTTCGTTTTACGAGAGTTTGTGCAGCTTTAGTTTATGTTCCCGGAGACTTCTCTATATATATTATCAAGACTCAGAACGTTGCGAGAACACCACCACCAAACCTGCGCCAATTCACTATGGGAGCAGACAACGCCACGACAATTCGCTGGGGGATTATGGGTAAAGATTGCGCAAAACCCTCTGATCTGATACGTGGCACTTGCTTACCAAAAATAGCAACGGGGGAGATTGCCAAACTATTTGTCAAGGACCTCCTGATCGACCCGGCCACGCGCGGAACACACGACATTCGACATGTTGTCACTGCGGTGGCTTCCAGCTCATCCAAGGAGTCTGCAGACAGGTTTATTCGACATAATATCGCCTCCAAACTGTCGGAAGGTATCAGCTGCACCGCATACGGATCATACGAAGAGTTGGTGGAAGACGCCAACGTGGACGTTTTGTATATAGCAAGCCCACATTCGCACCATTATCAGAATTGCATGCTAGCACTCGAAAGCTCCAAGCCCATCCTTTGTGAGAAACCCCTCACGGTGAATGCCAAACAAGCCAGGGTGCTCTATGAAACGGCCCAGCGGCAGAACCTCTTCTTGATGGAAGCGGTTTGGACGCGGTATTTCCCTCTCAGTACTGCAGTGCGCCAATACATCCAAGACGGCTTGATCGGAGAGGTCCTGCGCGTCTATGTAGACAATTCGACTGGTGTGGACATTTCCAAGCTGAGCTCTACTCACAGATACCTAGACAAGGAGCTAGCCGGAGGAGCTCTCTTGGATATTGGTATTTATCCTTTGATATGGGTCTTTCAGACTCTGTATCACACGCGAGAGAAACATCAGCGACAGAAGCCTAGCCGAGTCGTGAGTCTGCTCACATACGAAAAGGCTTCCGGCACCGATCAAATGGCATCGGTTATGGTAGAGTTCCCATCTTCGACACCGTCGGGCACCTCAGTGGCGCACGGCATCATGTCTACCTCAATGATTCTTTCCAATGACGCAGATGGGAAGGGGTCGTCAGGTACCGCAGTGCGCATACAGGGGCTGGAGGGAGAGATTCAGATCGTCGGCCCAGTTCATCGGCCGGAGTCCGTGAGGATTATTCGCAAAGGGGAATGCAGGACAGTTCATTTCGAGATTCCGGCTGGTGGCCATGGCATGTACTGGGAGGCCGACGAGGCTGGACGGTGCATTCGGGACGGAAAGATCCAGAGCGATGTAATTCCCTGGGATGAGTCCGTGGCCATCATGGAGGTGGTGGATGAGATCCGGGCACAAGCGAATTATTCCTACCCCGAGCAGATTGAGTCAACGGAGTATCCCCTCAATTTGAAGAAGAAGGCTCCGTGATGCACTTAGAAGCGACTAAATGATCACAAATTTAACATTTATTCGGTTATTGCTTGGTCCATATATTGTAAAGGGATTATGTGCGGCTCATACAGAAGGTTACTTCACATGGAGTCTTGTAGTTCACGCAGGTATTGGCCCAATTTCCTTTTCATAATATATGTCGGAGCCCGGCGTCCGGTCCAGAACTCGAATTGGGCAGAGGCTACTTCAATAAAAATTTCCAAACCCGCTACACCAATCCAGCCTTGATTTGAGCATATACGAAGAAGCTCCGGAGACGGTAAGGAACTGTTGTAAGCGAGCTCCAGGTAGACACCTCCAGTTGGACTCTTTAACCACGCCGTAGGCACCGACACCGCCGGCTCGAATTCGACCCTATTCTCTTGGAGAAGCGGCGCTGGCATAATGCGGTCCCCAGGGATCGGTGAGCAGTTCACGATTACTGTGGGCAAACGCAAATTACTCGGCCAAGGGTCCTGCAGTGACTGGAAGATAGATATAGTAGCACGCTTGCCCTGGTTGTGCTCGGTGTTATCAGTCAGGTCGCCGCCACTGCTGCGATACATTCTCTCGAAGTGGTCTACGAGTTCCATGGCGTGTTCGGGGGTTCTATTGTAGATAAGTATGTGCCGGATACCCGATTGTATCAGCGCATAAATGGCAGCCCGCGCCATTCCGCCAGCACCGATGACAAGAGCGGTAGATACTGAGGTCACGGCGTTTACAGGAGACAGATGGCGGATAACACAGGCTCTGATACCCTTCCAATCGGTGTTTTCTCCATGAAGGGCTAGCACGGGACCGGCTCGATTGCGTTGCTCAGCTATAGAGAACTGGCGGTGGAGATTGCTGTCCGCTGCATTCTCGTGCCCCAAGTTCCGTATAGGCAAAATCGTGTTGACGGCCCCAATAAACCGAGCGTCGGAGCTCATAGATTTCAAGCGAGGAATGATAGCCGTCTTAAATGGAGACGACAGCCCTAAGCCCCCCATGTCATCCTCCTGCAATACGTCATTGAGTGTATCGAAAGTGTCCGTTTGTAATATGGAATAGATGTGGGGCATGCCGTAGACATCAAACGCAGAGTTGTGCAAGACAGGCGCGACACTGTATCGCACGTTCGATCCCATAACGAAGAATCGCAATGGCTCGCAAGTGAATGAGGCAAAGAGTGCAGCCTGCACTTGAGGTATGGTGATTGTTCCTGGCTCATCCCTAATGACATCTGGGTGAGCAACCGGCGTAAGTAACTTATTGAAGCACTGCGATGGTCGGCCCAGGCGATTCGTGTTATATGCAGACACCGGTAGTGGTCCCCCGTTGTTCATACTTTCGGCAAAGCACTGAGCGGCAGCATTATCAGAACGCGTAATGGCTGGCTGAGTAAGTTGCACAATATCACAACCCGCATCAACTGCTTTACGATACCACTCCAGTCGACGTTGTCCTGTCCAGCCCCCTGTCAGCCCAGGGTCCGAATCATAAAACCATCCGACGATTTTGGAATGGCCCTTTTGGTCTGTGACAGCTTGGATTTGAGCCTTCCCTTGTCGCAGGTCGACTGTGACGAATTCAGCTCCCACTCTAAGCCCCAGCTGAATGAGGTCAAAGTAATCTGGCTTCAGCTGAGACGGAGGTGAATTTCCCGACGTCGCATGGTATAATATGGGCTGGGTTGTGTGCCTCCGGAGAAATGCTAGTTGATCCACGACGTATTCCCACCAGTGATGACGAGTAGTATCCGTTTCCAGATATCCCTGGAGTAATAAATCAACCTGAACTTGTAGCACATCCGCGCAGCATGCTATTCGATCCAACTCAAAACCACAAGCTTTGAAGTCCCGAAAGGGGAGCTGAAGCGAGTAGGTGAAGATATCCCAGTCTGTACCAATGCCGATCTTCTCCTCGCGCTTGTCGTATATACTGCTGAGGAACCGTAAGAAGTCCGACTCGACATGCTTGAGAGACAGGGACCTGTAGGTAGGCCTTCCCGAAGTTGGGGTCAGGGCCTCGAAGAACGCCCCGCGATTCGATTCGACCCCAGATCGCAAACTTGTATCGTCTCGATTGAAGAAAGTGAGGTTCGAACAAGACAGATACACTGGCTCCTGCTCGCGCAGAACTTTGATTACATCCCCTTGCCATTTGCTTTCTAGGTTGGCTTGAAGCACGTGCCTGTCTCGCATGACATGCACTATTGGGAGTGTAGCAAGATACTCTCGTAGTAGATCCTGGCCCGCCTGTGTCTGGACACAGGACGAACTACACACGATGATATAGCGTCGCTGATGTTGTGCGAGGATAGCCTTTAGCACTGAGACTTCTTGGGCGCAGTAGGCATGGTGGCCATATTTCTCAATATACCCAGCGACTGAATACCCGGTTACTTTTTCGAACTGCAGCTTTTCGTCAACGACCTTCCACTTCAGGGCTCTGGAGGCTATAGTGGCTAGCGATGACTTTCCCGCGCATCGCATGCCAACTAAGACCAGAGATGCATCTTCTGCGAAGCTCGGCGGCATCGCGATCTGAGTCGACTATCGATGACAAGCAGAGTACGAGGTAGCAGCACACCAAGCCTTTTACAAGCCCATATCCCCTAGAACACTCGATCGACCTCGCAAGCTGGGTGGGATAATGCATTTGCAAAGTACCAATCCAGCCAGGCAGGCTGCTGCAGAGCCACCGGCCCCACATTCCGATGCGACATCGACTTTGCAAATCTCCCCCGGAAAGACATTATTTCCGGCCACTCGGGCACTTGTCCTCCAAGGTCAACCCTCCACGTCTAGAAAATGGATTCAGACAACGGGAAGCCTTGTGCCGATTACATACTGCAGGTTGGATCGTAGAACTCGGGGCACTTTCGCATCACGGTGTGTGTGGTGGTGGTGCGAGCCCGACCTGCGTGGCGGCTAAAATCATTTTCCCGCCTAACATGACGGGCCATACCGAGGCTCACGGACTAGATAAATGTAATGTAAACCCTATTTGGGAACTAAACGCGTTACTTGGTGATATTATCTGAGCGTTACCCGTATCGAAGGAGGCAATACAAAGATACAGGTTACGACTGGTGGAAATATGTGCGAGGGGTCGACGGGTGCTCTAACATAATAGATATTGCGTCCAGGCAAGCAGCTTCCATCTCCTCATTCCTGTACGGTTGAACTGGGCGTAAAATAGTCAAAATTCCTTTTTATTATCGTTGGCTCTGTGATCCCCATGTCACTTCCCGGGTCGTGGCCCTGTGGCGAAAATAAGCCTATAAAACGAACTACCGACCCATGATGCCACCGTCAATGTAGATGCTCTCCCCAGTGATGAAATCACTAGCACGACTCGCAAGGAAGACAGCTAGACCGCGCAAGTCCTGTGGCTCTCCCCATCGGCCCATGGATGTTCTCGCCACGATCCTGGCAGAAAAGTCCTTATCGGTGTACAAATCCTCGCACATCTTGGTATGAATGAAGCTGAGTATACGGGTGAGCTAGAGCTAATGGAACAGCGCAAGAGCAAGAACGTAGTACTACTCACCCTGGACAAATGGCATTACAGGTTATACCCCGGCCAGCCCACTCGTTGCTAACAGCTCTCGTCAGATTCTGGACAGCAGCCTTGCTACTGCAATACGCCGAAATATTTGTCTGGGCAAGGAAAGAGGCGATAGAGGCAAAGTTAATAATCTTCCCTGGTCGCTTCAGGCGAAGCAGCTCTCTTCCAAACTCTTGAATACATAGATAGGTCCCTCGAAAGTTAATAGACATCACCTAAGAGTATTAGACCCTACATGGCCCGATTACCGAGGGGGGACAAAGTAGTACTTACATCGTCCAGGTCTTGGACAGGCGTATCCTCAATCAGCATATGTCTGGTAATGCCGGCGCAGTTGACCAAAACATCCGGAACAACACCGGACTCCCAGATGGCAGCAAAGGTGTCCTGAATGGACTGGTGATCCTTGAGATTGCACTCAAACACAGTGATATGACGGTCCGTTGCCTCGATGGCACGACGTAACTCTGGGCTTGACGGATCTTGGGGTATCTCAATGGAAATAATATTGGCACCAGCCTCCGCCAGCGCTATGGAAATTTCAAGTCCAATTCCTCCTGTAGCACCCGTGATAACCACGGTCTTGTCTTTCAGAGAAAACGATTCGAGAATAGAGCTAGACATTTTCAGCTAAGAGTATGTAGAATGTGTATGTGAGGAACCTGCGGGGTCTTGGAAGGACAATGGCTGGCTTTAATAAGTCATTTCCCACGCTGCATGGGAGCCAGTATACGGCTGACAAGGTTTCGTTCAATTGATGCGTTCTTTCTTTCAGGTTTTGGCAGCGATTGTAACCCTCATCAGCCGACATCCTGGCGGAAACGAAATATCCGTCTTCACCCCTAGGCGCCCATACCTCACATCCGAATCGGATGCGGCCTTTTCCGTAGGTCATGCTGAGAGAGCTTTGTATGATGTTGGCACAGTTTACTTGGACTTCGCATATTGGCTCAGCAGTGTCAGTACCAAGAAGGATAGATCGGACTGGTCCAGATATACTTTTGTGTGAACAAACAACACCTGTTGCTGGTTAATGCCGTACGTGGTTGAGGTCCTATACTTCACAGTAGAACGGGCACATTATCATCATCGAGCGTATAGGCTATTTCATTCTACGTGTACAGGAGAAGGATGATGAGAACTTTAATAAAGTTAACATAAAACGACAAACTCAAGGGAACATGAGAAGCCTAAGAGTCAAATCAATACTCGCAAAACAGCCCACACCACCTCACCGCATCTGAGATCCACGATGCGTGGTATGATCCCAGTAAAACTGCCCTTTTGATTTACCTATTTGATAACTGTCCGGGCCACTGCTGCCGCCTCCTCTTCCTGAACTAATCGTTCCGTCATTTCAAACACCCTCCCCGTCTCAATGGTCTCCCCTGTCCAGAATTTCCATTGGCATGGAAACTGAGAAGCAACGACCGTGTAGCCTTGTATGACCCTGTAGCCGTGTTGGATTGCGAGCCTTAAGTTCCTTGTCATGGGTGGATGATAGCACATATCCAGTAAGATACCTCTCGGTGACGAGCTACGCGATAGAAATTCGACCAAGATATCCCGTGCTTGTAGTTCCTCTGGGCTGACTGCCTCGAAGTCTGGGATAGTAGACACAATGAAATAAGGCGTAGGGAGGGCTTTGCACTCTGCCACGCTCCGCACATGAACCAACTCCGGGCGATACAAGTCAGCTTGTCGCTTTATGTCATCGAATAACTCTGCAACTTCCTGGCTCTCTCGATTAACCACATAGATCTTGTCGCATTTCAATTTCGCCCACAAGGCGTAGATTGCCGCTCGACTGGCGCCGCCCGCTCCGTACACCATGCCTGTCATACCCGGAGCATGGCTGGGACTGTGTGCGAGGATAGAATCGTAGATGCCCACCCAGTCCGTATTGGTGCCGCACAATTGCCCATTTTCTGCAAGATACACAAAATTGCATGCCCCCAGTATCTTTACCAAGTGATCACAGTGATCGAGCAGAGGAATGATGGTTCTTTTATGAGGCATTGTTACGATCCCACCAGCAAAGTCAGGCGCTCGAAAGTATCGCATAACCTCGTCGACGGAGGATAGCTGCAAGAATTCACATGTCCATGAAAGTCTCAGCGACTGAGCTATGTATTCGTGAACTTTGGGGCCAATGGAACTGCCGCCGGGACCACCGGCGATATACAGGCGATCTCGACCCGATTTAGCAGGCATGACAGATGGCATCAGGGGAATCGTTGTGTTTGTAGAAGGCTTGGGAGGCTGTCCAAGGAAAAATGTATTTTATCTAGCTATTGCTCAAGAGGCGAGTCATCCTGGTGTTGAATATAAGCTCGACCCAGAGAACATGACTGTCTGCCTTCAACCTCGGCAAGCACGGGAAATGCATCAACCGCCTGACGATGACGTTTATGCGAATTGAAATGGTCAGTGGATTTACCCGATCTGGTTGTAGTCACAGGAACAACAATTATAAGAGACCATCGCGAGATGAATCTGTATTCGTTCAAGTTCACTTCAATGTGTTATCGTTTGCTACAGACAACGATGTCGTTCCAGCCGGCTATCGCCTCACCCTCACTCGGCCACCAGACAGTACATCCGATTACTTCAAGATTGGAAGCAGCGGCATCGCATGGCTTCAAGCTTATTGAGTTGGTTGAGGATGATCTGGCCTTCTATGCCAGGGACCAATTGGGGGAAGTCAGCGAGAGCACCACCATTCAGGCTGCCATCGACATCAAGATCATCTGCGACAGACTCAATATCAAGCCCTGCGTTCTTCAACCATTTTGGTTCTACGAGGGCCTACTTGACCCGCAGCAGCATGCGGTTCGGATTTCCAAGTTACGCTTATGGATGCAACTAGTCAAGATTCTCGGTATACGAATTGTTCAGGTTCCTACCAACTGGATGAAGAACGGCACGACGGGTGATATTGATGCCATTGTCAAGGACTTCAGGGAGATGGCCTCGATTGGGCTTGAGCAAGACCCGCCTGTGTGCTTCGCGTATGAGGGCGTGGCGTGGGGCACACATATCGACACGTGGCAAGGAACTTGGGAGATTGTGAAGCGTGTGAACAAGCCCAACTTTGGGCTTTGCTTGGATACCTATCACATCGCTGCACGTGTCTGGGGAGATCCAACAGCCCCAGGCTGTAAACGCTCCGACGGAGACGAAGCCCTCAGGAGGTCGATGGAAGAGCTGGCCACGACGGTTGACGTCCACAAGATCTTCTACGTACAACTATCAGATGCTAAGCTGCTGGACCAACCTCTTATTGAGGACCACCCTTTTTACAACATGGAGCAACCGCCACGGATGTCTTGGTCGAGAAATGCTCGTCTGTTTCCCTGGGAGAAAGCCCAAAACGGATCCTTGCCCCTTGAACCTATTGTTCATGCCATTTTCATGTCTTTAAAATTTGAAGGAATTGTTACAGTGGAGACATTTTCAAATGAGCTGTTTCACGACGACCCGAAGGTCCCAGACAGGTTTGCGACCAGGGCCAAGCAGAGCTGGTGTACGGCAATGCAGAAGATAAACAGCCCATAGTAATTAATTGAAACATCTTAACGCAGGTTACCATACCGTATAAACCAGGACGAATAAAATGCAATAAGGGAACATATCTATCTGCCATTTTAGGCGGTCAGCCTAGAAAGAGACTGAAGCCACCTAACATAAGCGACCAAGACGTTGCTAAAGCAAATTTCCATTATTACCCAGCAAAACACGAAGGCTACATTGTTCGGATTCACGTATATGCTACAGAGCATTTTCCTATATGACCAGCTATCATAAGAATATATTGTCTACGTTTGCACCCGACCTCCGACTTGCGCGAAACGGGAAGAGAAAAAGAGAAGGAAAGTTAGCTTTCACTGGAGATCAACGACCAAGTGTTAAACCTATAGAAATAATGACATCTAGAGCCTATAGTAGCTCCATTTAGGGCAATCCTAGAACTTTATCCGTGTGGCTACGTATAGTTTATTTCACTTTTTCCGGTCGAGTTATAAGTGTAGTCAATAAAGCGGTAATAATAGCCGGACAGTCGGTAGATATAAATAGCCGTATAAGTCCCACAATTTAGGAGAATTTTCTCCATGCTCCAACTAAAAGCAAATATCCATACTTCGCCGTCATAAAAGGTCTGCCGTACTTGCTTCGAAAGAGTGATGTGCATATATCAGGGAAAAGTCTTGCCTGCAGTTCCTTAATGTGGCCTTGTCCCGCGAGTTAGATCATCCGTCGGATACATAAGTTCGTATTCCGTATTTCAGCATACGGTAGCTGAGATGCTATGACTGGTTTGGTAGCCAATATTTGAGACTGAGGGTTTATGAGTGTCCATAAGCCTCCATATGAGACATACTGTAGACTATTACTAGGAAGGCTGGGTGGTAGCTAAGGCATATGAATGTTCCATGCCAAAAAGAGGCCGGTAAATTATGAATGATGTTGCACCCTTAGTCGACACGTACGCCCATCCGGAATGATGTCCGAGGATGAGATTACAAATCCATATCAACCTGCAGTGACGTAGAAGGAGGAGCGAATCCTTCTATAAATCACGGCCAGTTTGGCTATCAATTTTTGTCTCATCTTCTACTGGCTTCATTCCGATAGATAATACTGCCGCCGTCATGTCGCAGAATGGGAAATACGCTCTCGTCTTTGGGGCATCGGGGATTTCAGGATGGTCCCTCTTGAACCAGTGTCTTAGCTACCCCACATCCTCTTCTTTTCGACGCGTCGTTGGTCTTTGTAATCGACCTCTCAAAACGGAAGACGCATATCTTCCTGTGGATTCTCGACTGGACATTGTTTCGGGAATCGATCTCACGCAATCAGTGTCCTCGGTCACTGATCAACTGAAGGCCAGGGTTCATAATGTAGAATCAGTTGAGGTTGTCTTTTATTGCGGTAAGCCTCGCCTGTCTATTTTATATGGCCATGGTTTCTAAATTATCACACTGCTAGCCTACATTGAGGCTGGTGATTTCCAAGCCAGGCGAAAGGTCAACGCCGCACTCCTCCGCACTGCTATTGAAGCAATTAGTGGCATTGCTGCCAACTTAGAAGCGGTCATCCTGCAAACAGGTGGTAAAGGTTACGGGTTGGAATTCTCGAATGAGCTCGAGATCCCGCACCCACTTCGCGAGTCAATGCCCCGGATCCCGGAGCCCTGGAGGAGCAGTGTCTTCTACTATGATCAATATGACATACTTTCCGAGCTATCAAAGAGTCAGAACTGGTCATTCTCAGAGATTCGACCGGACGGAATCGTTGGCTTTGTTCCCGGTACAAATGTAATGAACATAGCCCAAGGTATCGCGTTGTACCTGACCCTGTACCGCGAAGTCTACGGTCAAGGAGCCGAGGTCCCCTTCCCTGGGAGCCTTCACGGCTACCGATCTACGCATAGCGATACTTTCCAGGACATTCTCTCTAAGATGGAAATTTACACTGCGCTGAATCGCGATAAGTGTCCAAACGGGTCAGCGTTCAATATTGCAGACGGTGACGTTGTCAGCTGGGAACAAGTCTGGCCGGGTCTCTGTTCGTATTTCGGGTTGGTGGGAGTTCAGCCTCAGGAACATCAGAAGAAAATCGAAGAATTCGTCCGTGAGAATCAGGGCGCCTGGGATGGTTTGGTTGAAACACATGGATTACGGGGGGGTTTGCTGGAGGCGCAGAACTGGCCATTCATTCAGTTCATGCTTGTTGACTTCGACTTTGATCGCGAGTACTCACTTGACGCGGCCCGCGCGATTGGATTCACCGAACGTATTGACACCGTTGAGGGTTATCAAGTGGCATTTGATCGGATGGCAGCTGCCAGAATCATTCCTGCTTTCCATTGAGTCGTTTATGCCTTGAACAGCCGATTATAGTCATATGAACCCTCGACCATGTGTGACGTTCACGTCGGTCCACTCTTACCGTGTCTACCATGTCCATTCTCTGAATCTATTGATCCTATGTTTCCCGATATCTCCTATACTGAATAGTGCGAGATTATAATACGTAGTAGATATTATAGCTAACGCTTATGATTTCGTTCACGGTAGTTATCCATGCGTTGAAGTATGAGAAATCTAAAGAGAGGGCACACCATCCTTCAATCAGACCATCGCGTAGATCGTTTATTTCCTAGGGTTTCTACATGGTAGCGCAGTATTTCCTGATCGTCATAATAACAACTCTTTACCGTAGCTAAATATGACAATATCGATCCTTTTTTTAGTTGAATCTTTGAAGACTATTAGTATCGAATTTTACTCTTCTTTTAACAACAAATATATATGTTAACACCACCAGATTCCTTACAGTAAAGGCGAACTAAACTTACTAAATGGAATCTCCCGGAGAGTAATTACCACTATTACTCTTCGGTGCAGCACCCAAACCTGAACATATAATAGCTCAGTTTACAATCCAGAAGTGGGTTCTGCTGATTTGAAAAGCTCTGAACATCATACTGAAGGGTAAGCATATCTTGCTTTGAATTCATCTATCACTGGGGATACGAAGAAAGACCGCAGTAACAACTCACAGACAGGATCTCATGCGAACGGAAACAAGGCTATACATTCTAAATCCAAGATGATTATGCATAATGACAATAAAGAAACGGATATTCTATCGCACAACTCGACCTCTATAACAATACATGGATGCAACTCGATTAAGCCACACCTTGACGGAAAACCAACAGCATCACCCCTACCCGCGTGACTCCCTTTTTCAAGTCATCGCTGACCATATTATCGTGAGGATAAATTCCAGCCCTAGGCGATGGCGACAGCAAGCGCCATTGCTGCACCACCCGCAGCCAAGTAGGCGTGCCCTGTGGGCAGGCCCAGAGCAGCATTCTCAGTGTTTGACGCACTGGCACTCGCACTGGCACTGGCAGATGACGCATCGGCAGATCCAGTAGCAGTGGCCTTCGCAGAAGCAGAGGCCGAGGCCGAAGCGGAGGGTGTACCAGATGCATCCGTTGCTGTGACGGTGAATGCAACCGAGGTGACAGGGACCGTCGAGGAGTCGACATCCGTTCCAACGGTGGATGTTCCACGGGTTGTCGTCCACGTTACATAGCAGGTGGCGCTCTTGGAGCCCATATCACAGCGCTCAAAAGTTTCACTGGAAGGTTTTAACACACTTAGACTAGCTCTCCATGGCGCAGAAGGCCAAGGATCGCATGTACTTACCCTTCATAGTCCATCCGGAACGTCTTTGGGCCCGAAACAAAGGTCATGTCACAATTCATGAGGCGGTTATCGGCGGCCGTGCTCGTGCTGGCGCGGGCGGTCGTGGTAGCACTTGCGGGGCAATTTGGTGAGAACGATGTCGTGGAGCCATTCTATGTTTTTGTGTCGTTAGTATACCGCTGGTAGAGACAGGACTGTACATATGGAGAGCTGCGAGAAAAGCATACAATGCCAACCACTCGGAACCTAATGTCCGCAAGAGCGTCCATCCCACTGCCATCGTCATCGTCGCCTGGCACGGCCAGTGTGACAACATTGTCAGCAGCAACGGTCATAGCTGTGGCCAACAGGGCAAGACCGGGGAGTGTGAAACGCATTTTGGGTATGAGGTAGAGGTCGTATGCTAGACTATAGAGACAATTGAATAGAGATAGGATGGTGGATGGAGAAACTCAGGAGGACGACTGGGGTTTATATACCAGTTGCTCGGCCAGATTCCCCTCGGCAGCGTCGGTTCACCGCCGTGGCTGAGCTGGTGAAAGCTGTGTGGTCATGACATGCAACTATCCACTAGGATTGAGTGGTCGGTCTATCCTCGACCGAGCCACGTTCATGCGTCCGGTTGAGGCTCTTTTTCGCCCCCAACAGCATCCAAGCAATCTTCATCGCACTAAAGGAATCTATAAACGACGTAACCAATGGGAACGCACAGATAGATGAAATATGAATGGCTAAGCCATCGGGTGAACCCACACTCAGCCCTGCCAGGTAAAAATATGACTAACGCTTGGTACCTGATGTTATGGCAGGATTCGGACGGAGCCGACATTTTCACCGCCCCCAACTGACCATCCGTCGCTATCCTCCGTAGTACATGATCTAGGAATATCAGAAGTGCACTAATGCCCACTGAATGAGAAAGCAACGTTGGCAGGAGGCCCATGATTGGTCCGCCAGGACATGCTACTGCGTTTTGGAAGGAGACGGCTGTGCTTTGGGCGGCCTGGAGCTCCGGAGTCCGGAGGACATGGCGATCCAGGTCGACTCGCTCAAAGAACCTATGCGTGGAAAATACCAAGGGTGATATAGTACCGTCATGTACACTTTTATACATCTTTCGCTGTTAACAAATCAATCACTACCTGGTTGCTCAATCCTTGAGCGAGATCCAAAGCGGTCTTTCCCTCCTCATCAACGATCTTCCCATCTGCTCCATGATCCAGTAGTAAGCGAACAACTTCCTCTAATCCACAAACCACGGCCAAGTGTAGTGCCGTGGCACCTCTCATCCGCGCGAATGAATTATAGGGAGTCATTTTGTTATTCAAGTCTTCTCCCGACCGAACAGCAGCGTCAACTAGCATCTGACAGATCTCACCAATGCTTTGGTATGTGTCCCGACTATGCCGATAGCTGAACAAAGCGGCGTGCAGTGCCGTCATCCCATCTCGCCCCTTGATGGAGACCTGCGCACCATAACGGAGGAGTAACTCTACCCCGGGTGCGGACCCGACAAGAGCAAACTGATGAAGTGGCAGTCTCTCCAGAGGTCTAGGCGCCCCACCAACAAATTCCGGAATGGTAACATAGGTGCAGTTGATATCCCCGCCTGCATTTCGATATGCGTGGAAAATACGCTCCACGGTCGTCCAGCTCAGCTTCGGTGACCCGGCAGCGCATACTAACGCAGACCTTCCCATAGCGTCATGGGGTAAAGGGTTCGCATCACGATCCAGAAGCATCGTGACTATCTCCTCGTTGCCGTTCGCCGTGGCGAGTGTCAAAGCCGATACACCGTGTATATCCCAACCGGATGGGTCAGCTCCGTTTTCAAGCAGAATACGGACGGATTCAACATCTCCTCTGGAGATTGCACGGTGAAGGACCATAACATTATCGGAAGGGGAGAATATATCTCCAGCTTTACCAACCTTTTCCCGAATAATTTCGACAACCTTGCGGACGACACTTGCAGAACAGAATCCAGCAGCTAGGTTGAGAATGGTTAAACCCGTTCCCATGAGCCATTCCGTGACATCGGCTCCTTGGCTGATCAGCCACAGGGCCATTTCCTCCTGGCTGAATTGTATAGCCGTGGCAAGAGGGCTGTATCCGTCATGGTACCTGTCAATCTCCACGCCCTTGGACATGAGTACCTTGACCACGTCAATATTTCCACCCTGGGCAGCTAGATGGATAAGACTCGACCTAGGCGTTCCACAAGCCGATAGCACGTTTTGAGATTGCGACTGCAGGTAATCTAGGATGACTTTCGAGTGCCATCGGGAGACGCATTCGGTCCAGTGGAGAGATGGCACTTCAACCTCTGAGGTATCCGATATAGTGCGAAAATCATCCACATCGGAATCAGGTTCGTCATCCGGTTCAAGGGGCAGAGGTTCATGGACCACTTGGTTGTACAGACATGGCGTCACTAGTCGTGCGATTCCCGTCTGCGTCCGAACTAACGCGGCTAGACTGCCACTGGGGAGAAAGCCAGCTACATGCAGGATGAGCTCCCGGGGAAGTGCACACAACATGATACAGCGGTACAGGGTGTGATATGCGTCAAGGTGAAAATGGCATCCGAGATGGTCCGAAGACCGGAGTGGAATTTCTTAGTGCGGGTTAGCCTGGACAAAGTGTGGACTTATATTCACCCGTGGTATTTGTGAAGAAACGATATTGGTTACTATCCTCATCATGTTCTACATTGATCCAGCTGTCGTCCTCGTCAAGAGGCTCGAGGCACAAGGATTGCTTCTTTTTTGAAAGGACTTGCTGCCACGGAGCAAACAAATACAGTTGTGCCTGAGGCACTAATGGTCACCTGATAGGATCCTGGCTGTGGTTTCGGTGGGAATAAAAGTCCGATTCCGGGATAGCCACACGACCGATGCCTCAGGCTGAGTCTGCCCCAATTTCTTATCAGTCTTGAACTGATTATGTTCCCAGACTGGTCCCGTCCGCATTGCTCGCTCTGCCCTCTCGCTCTTCTGAAAACCATTCTTCTCACCCTTAATCTCCTGTTGCTGGGACTCCGTAGAAATGGTACAGTTATTAGACCTTAACTCGCATACGGTGTCTATCCCATAAGCATATATCCAGCACCAATTGTGCCAACCAGAGTCCACAAGGAGAGTCTATATTTATGGCCTGCCCCTGACTCCGCAGTGGCTGTCGCACTGTTACCACTGGATTCTGTTTTTGTCGGTACAGCCTTGTTTGTGGCCGCAGCTGTGATAGGGCGTGGACTGTCGTGGATCGTCCAGGTGAAGGTGTTTCCGCTCACTGGGGTCGAAATCACACCACCCGTATTATACAGTGTTTCCGTCCCATTCGCAGGCAGCTTCCCTGGGCCGTGGAACTTTGTCTGGTTGCTAAAGCCCAGATCCGCTGTACAAGTGTCATAATCAAGGTACGGCCCGCACTGGTTCCAGTCACTGTTCTCCACGAGAGCCTGATAGACGAAATCTGCGCCTAGTAGGGCGGGTATTGTGTTTGGGCATACGTCCCAGATCCTTGATTAGAAATATTAGCAATGGGGGCTGTAGATAATGGCTGAATGTGTTGGTCGCACGCACGAGGAGAGATAAGAACTTTGGCCGCAACACCCACAGGTGAACCCATAGACGATGACCTGCTCGCTATCGGAATCCGGCGTTATATTGTCAGCGCACGTTTGCATCGCATTTTCCGCCACCTTTTGTACCTCGGCGACTCTGCCTAGATTACAGGAGCAGCCAGCGGGGGCATTATCAGGAGGCGGGAAGAAAGGGACTGCGTCGATAGTCGTGTTCACGCAGGAGTCAAGCAGGTCGTAGGCAGTCTTTTGATACTCGCAAGAATACACCTGGCAGTCGGCAGGTTAGCCAATGGATTGCCCTGCTTGCTGTGATAATCATAGTTTGCGTACCTGATTCCAACAACTGGTTGCGGTACATTCGATGTAGTCCGTGTTCTTTACACACTCGCAGGCATTGATACAATCTATTCCCAAGTCCGGACACTTCGATTGCACGCATGCAGGGTCCCCATTGCAGGACTCCGTACAAGCTTTGTTTCCACCCGCGCAATTGTTATTGACGCAACTGGCAAAGGCCTGATCGGCATTCTGGTAACATGATTCGAATCCCGATGAGTCAACGCAGTCCGACGACTGGAAATACCCGACTTGCTTGGCAGCAGCCAGAGTCGCGAAGGAGGCTAAATAAACGTTGAGAGTGGTCGATGGCTTCATGGTGAGGAGAGGATGTGTGCCGGCGTACATGTGCATTGAACGATATACCTTGGGGCTCGGCGGCTAATAAACCCCATTTTATGAAACTGCATAAAAGCAGGATCGGATACAGCCGCAAGGCTCTCTCAAAGATCCCAGGGTTCGCAAAGGGACTCTGCATTAGCCTGTTGTACTAGTCCCAATCCCAACAACCCAAATGCCTTGGCATACCTCTCCCGGACCAATCTGGAGATAGTCATCGTTTAAGTTCTCCAGATGAGGACAGGAGATCTCAGGTTCCCAAAGAGCCCCACCCAGCTGGAAGTGGTTGCTCACATCATAGATGCCTAGCGTTGCATCGGATCAAGGGGTGCTGTTTATTCTGAGTGGCGCAGACCGGAGGATATTGTCCCACCCTCGGGCTCATCCCGCGACGAATACGAGATTTATCTGCGCCCTATCTACCAGCCTTTCGGCCTTACTGCCATTTCGGAAATGGCCTCCCGGATTGCCCTATCATTGTTTGTCCCCTTTCTTCCGGTGTATGCCTCACCTCCCCAATTGATCACGAAATTAGCCTTGCTTCCAAACAATGAGCTGGTCAGATCGTCCGAGGATCCTGCGCCTAATATCTCGCGATAAACGAAGCCACTCTTGGCACTCCGCATGTGCCAATCTTCGGCGTCCCCATTACCCCGACATTATGCGGAATTACCACTTCCCCCCAAGCTTCGTGCAACGCTTCTTAGGAGTCGATGTCATTGATGCGTACCTCGACTTGCACAATGGAGTACATAATCTCGAGCGTCAGTCTGCAAGATACGGCTAGCCATGTAGTTTATTTAGGCTACGTACCGCCGTTGCCAAATTAACGCTCGCAGCGGGCTTGCAGTATCACATTCAACGTACCTGCGCATAGCCCTTTACTTGGACGGAGCACTCAATTGATTTTTGTGTTATTCATTGCTCGGGAAGGTGATCGAATATAACAATATCGCCAACGTCTTACCACATGGTGGCCTCCATTCGCCAGGGCATGGTATCGCGAAGGCACATATCCTTTCATCACTCCAGTTGTTTCTTTGTTTTACGATTACGTGCCGACGGGAAACATGTCACGTTAAACATGACGAGATGGAGCAGAAGACCGTCTTGGCAATATATATGAATCAGTTGCACGAACCTCCTGGCGATGGTGAATACACGAAGGGCAATAACGGCATGATTTTCTAAGCCCATGTCGCAACTCGATTCGTCTATTCTGCCTCGTCAGGCTCTAATTAATCTGTAACTAATGTTACTGGAGGGAGATGATGAGAAATATCTTCATACTGAGACGGTCGCTAACTGCATGACAGATTGATGCTCGTTCCCTGGCTCTGGCTACTGAACATGTTCAACTGGCCTCATGCACTCAGTCTACATTACAGGGTTCTATCATGACAGTACATCATCCACCGCAATGGACCTATTATCGCGTCCAACTTGGTCGAGAGTTTCCATCAACTTCACCGTTCCGAGCATCCTTTGTGTTCTTATGAACCGCGCTTAAGACTGGACTATGTGAAAGCAAAGGTCCACTCACGACGCAAAGGGTTTGCACGTTTCGGTGTGGTATCTAGCGACTTAAGGACAAAGTCAGTATACATCCCTAGGATGTTTTATACCATGCAGGCGCCTACGTGATGGCCGAGTAGTGTTATGCGAGGATCTTCGGGGTGGAATCGGAGCAGCCGGAGCAGCCCTATTAAACCTTAAACTTGTGCTGAGGGTGAAAATCAAGATTCTATGTGAATTACTAATTCAATGAAAGAGTTAATATTTTAGAAAATGATTGATAGAATGAAGGATTTCTGCCAATTCAAAACTGCGTGCTTCTCGCCTTTCAGAACACGTGTGGAGCCGTTCCCTAAACGATTCCCCGCCCCTGCGCGTTTTTTGCGTTATTCCCCGGGAAGCGGCAACAACAGTTTAAGAAACCCCTGGGCCGCCCTGATGACTGAATTTTCGATTCCTGAACTTTTCAAAGCGTATCTGGAAAATGAATAAATTATCAGGTAGAATCCTCTTACCATGCAGCCAGTCCGTGCGTTCCGGCCGACCCGTCACTGCCAGAAGTTCCTTTCTAGCTTCTCTCCTGCGCAGGCCTGTCATTCCAGTCCGGACAAAGACACTATCAAACCTCAGAATGGACCCTGTCGCTCAACAACTGTCTCAGCCACGGCAAACAAGCAGCCACTATCACCGTGGCAGCTCAGCTTTTGGAAATGCCGCCATACATGGAAACGCGCAGGGATCAACACGCTACGCTGCCTGGTCGGCTGTACGCTAGGTGACTTCTCCGCGCTATGGATGCTTCAGACGTTCTACCCAGGGCTAGGGATGGGAACTATCATGGCCGCGTCTAGTAAGTTCTCGTTCCCTTATTCTTTGTAAGAGAGAAGCCATATCCATGGCGGCTGACGAAATGCAGTGGCGTCTGGAATCAGCACATCGATTGTTCTGGAAACGGTCCTCCTCCGGCGCGGAGCCGACCAGCTCTCCTGGCCGATGGCACTTCGCACTGCGATGGGGATGAGTATGGTGTCCATGGTCGCAATGGAGGCGGCAGAGAATGTTGTTGACTATCACCTTACTGGCGGCGTCGTGGCTTTGGGTGACCCGAGTTTTTGGATGGCAGCTGCTGTCTCCATGACCGCTGGCTATCTGGCTCCATTGCCGTATAATTACCTGCGGCTGAAGAAATATGGGAAGGCCTGTCACTGAGCATATGATAGGTTTTCATAGTTGAAGAAGCAAGCTGCATGTACAGCTGCTAACGATGAATTCATCATGTATTTTTATGCGAGCATCGGGGCAAGCCTCTGATGTTAGAATTTGGGAGTTAGTACATCGCCAGCGTTGACCAAGGTACGGCGCACCGAAAAGAGCCCTCATTGGACGGTTTCCCCAAGAAGAAGAAAAACACAAAAAACAATACTTATTTATCAATTCCATGACAGAAAATTACTAGTGATTGGCACATTTTACACAGTGTTCCGTGCGTGGACCCACTCGACCCGTATAATCCGGGCTTGCGTTGCGGATACCGCGGATTCCGTTGACATTGCTCTACATACGCCGGATTCTTGCGATATAGGGTATGATCCTAGATTGTAGTGTAGAAGGCATGCTTGTAGGTAGTTCAGATATCCGATAATCCGTATGAGAAAACCTCCGATGGGTATCCCTGGGTTTCTATCCGCCTCCTAGGTGAGGTCTGCGATATACTCGACTCAAGAATATATATTACTGATGGCAATCTCTCAAAATGTCCTTCTCAGATCGCTCACTCCAAAGAACAACAGGTCCAAGAATTCCTTCTTGTGCAACTGATCGTATCAACATCTTTCCTTTACTTAGATTATCTTACGACACGACAATATCTCATCCAAAATGGTCGGCTTTGACATGCGAGGTTTGACACCTGCTCCGGTGACACCGTTCACTGAATCGGGTGACGTCGATTACGAGGCCATCCACCGTCTGGGTAGCTGGCTTGGGAGCATCGACGGTGTGAAGGGCCTGGTCGTGCTAGGTCATGCAGGAGAAGGAACCTTCCTGACACCCGAGGAGCAAGTATCGGTGATCAAAGCATTCGTCCAGTCCGTCGACAATAAGATCCCCATCATTGCAGGAATCACTGGAGAGGGCACCGAGGTGGCTGCCCTCGAAGCGAAGCGCGCAAAGGACGCTGGTGCGCAGGCTGGTCTTCTCTACCCATCTCATGGATGGTTGCGCTTCGGATACCAAGACGGCGCCCCCCAGGACCGCTATCGCCGAGTTTACGAAGTCAGTGGGCTTCCTTTGATCCTCTTCCAGTACCCAGACAACACCAAGGCCACATACAGCCTGAAAACAATGCTTGATATCTCAGCTCAGCCCGGGGTCTTTGCCATGAAGAACGGCGTCCGCAATATGCGCCGCTGGGATACAGAGATTCCTGTGATTCGCCGCGAGCGCCCCGAACTCCAGATCTTGAGTTGTCACGACGAGTATCTCTTGCATACGTCATTTGATGTGGACGGTTTCCTTGTTGGCTATGGCAATATCGCTCCGGAGCCACTGATTGAGTTGATCAAAGCTGGGAAGGCCAAGGATTACAGGAAGGCTCGCGAAATTCATGATCAGCTTCTGCCAGTCACGAAGAGTGTCTATCACCGGGGATCTCATATGGAGGGCACGGTCGCCCTCAAACACGCTCTGGTTGCTCGTGGTATACTCAAGCATGCAACCGTTCGATCGCCTCTTTTGCCTCTTGAGCCAGGCGCAGAACAGGAGATTCATGCGGCCGTGAGTGCTGCCAGTCTAAGCAGAGTTGCATAAATAAGGAGGGCGAGAGTATTAACGAAGGGATGCGAAAGTGAGAACAATGTACCTACATGTTTAGAGATTGCAATACACAGTTTGACCTTTTCAACCATTTCTCTCGATTGGGCAGCTGGGCTGTAAGGACTGCTGTAGGCCACTATCAAAGAAAGCTTAAGTTCCAAAGATCGAACTACTTACCCAACATCACGCCTGTTTCAGAAACTCGTCACAAATGTGCTCTACCGAATGTTACAGATATTTATATTTTCGTAGGATGATCCGTGACCAGAGGTTTACCATTTGAGAAATGTAGACAAGAGGTGTTCTCGGCCCAAGTAGGACATATGATAGTGCTCATTGTTAATCGTATTTTCAGAGATAAACATATGCTTTCTAAAGCCATTTACAGTAAGAGGAACCTAGAAAAAGAACTTTAATTCCAAGACTATGCCCCTAGCAAGGCAACTGCCCCGTGTGCAGCTTATTGTCCCGGTGTCTTACAAGGATATGATACTGAGGGTTGTCACCTTCCATCCCCTTATCGAAAAGGCATAGATCTGCAGTATGTATGCTCGAGAGTTTCATTCGACGGAGGTGAGATTGCACGGCAAAGCGCATAGCCGTACATTAACCCTAACTCAGTGGCGTGATCGGTTCCGGATGTCTGGGCCAGTACAAACGGACCTCATTATTCTAACCAATCGCAGTGATCCTCTACATCGTATTGTTGGGAAGAAAAAGCCACAGAGGAGACTGGGATGACGAATAATAGGCGAGGCCTATCCTCCGAAGACCCCACATAAAAAGGGACGGCGTGTCAAACGTGGGGGACGTGATATCCCCAGAATCTCCGCATTGCCACCCCTGTCTATATGAATCCGCGATTTCCGTGCCCACTGTACGCCGCACCTCAATCTCTTATCCTTGCTGGGTTCACATGATGACTCCAGGAACCCCAAATCATGACGCAAACCCCACTAGAAGCGTGACGCCTATCCCCTCTACCCGTAAACACCGCCTTGAGGATGCTTACGATGCCTCGGACAATCGCCGGAAAGATCCCAAGGTCAGCCGCGCCTGCGACTCGTGCAAGGTGAAGAAGATTCGATGCTCAGGAACAGCTCCATGTCAACACTGCAACAGGAGACGCTTAACATGCACCTATGCCAGCAAATATTTGCGGGGCCGACCTCCTACACCTCCACCCCTATCGACATGCAGAGAGCCGGCAACTGCGTGCGCAGGCCGAATACCAGATGTGCAACATACAAGTTCGAGAAGTACCTCCACTACCAGTGGAGATGTACAGGTCAATGAGCAGCCTCAGGTGAACATCGCGGAAGGGACCAGTGGCGCTTCGGTGAACGTCGGAGATGGTGCTCCCTCGCGTGCATCACCAGAGCTAGTTATCGAGGGACAGTATGTCGATCCAACATCCGGCCTCACTTCGTTTCATCATGCATGGCGCAAGATCTCTATGCAACAGAGAGACATTGCATCCCCAAGAACGAGTGAGGCGGAGATGAATCAGCCCTTAGTTTCCGCAGGAGACAGGCCGTTTTACCAAGACGCACATAATTCTGACCCATTTCCCGATGCCTCCACGGCGCGTGATTTACTGTGTTTTTACTTCGACTCTTGTGTGGTTACCTATAGAATATTTCACCGACAGACCGTCGAGAGTTGGCTGGAGGCTGTCTTGAATAATCGGCGAACAAATCGGCCAAGCACACACACCATCGGAATTGCTAAATATAGCGTTATCTTGACGATTTTGGCAATCGCGCGGTTTCGCATTTCAAAGAGCGAAGCCAGCAATGACGAGGTATCAGCCCTACGGTCAACAGACCCCTTATTCTGTGCGGCAATGGACCTTACCGATACAGAGAGGGGATTTCCGCGGTTGGAGTCAGCCCAGGCCAGACTGATCCAAGTGCTATATCTCCTCCAGACATCTCGCGTAAATAGGGCTTGGTACGTATTCGGTAACGTTTATCAAATTGTCTCTTCGCTAGGTCTGCACCGGCGGCGCTCAAGGAAGCAGAACCCTCTCTCGAATGGTCTTTCGAATTATGCTAAGGCGCAATGCGCCAAACGTGTCTTCTGGGTCACATATACCATTGACAAGTATCTGAGCGTGGTTATGGGGCGACCACAACTTCTACATGATGATGACATTGACCAAGACTTTCCGGACAGTGTTAATGATGAGGACATTGGGCCTGATGGTCTTGTAACCGTGGAGGCTGCCGAGGATTGTCACGTTGATGCCCTTATCTTTCATGCCAAGTACGTGTTGCTAGTTGGATCGAGGTTCCCACTGGGTTTGTTTGTCGTCTTCTCACGTTCCTTCAGGATCGCGCATATCATCGGACGGATATCACGTCAAGTGTACTCGGTTGGTAGTTCAGTTGGTGAGGGCCGAAAGGCGGCTGCATATCATATCGTGCACGAACTCCATGTTTGGCGGGCCAACCTCCCCTTACACCTAGGCACGATCAAGCCGTCTACGCTCATACCTAGCTTCCGGAGAGAAGCGACAGCACTTCAGCTTGCCTACTCACATGCACTTATCCATGTTAATCGCCCGTTTCTCCTGGGAGATGTAGTTAGTTCTGATGACGAATCCGAGGTAAAAGACCGAATCGCTGAATGTATCTCCGCTGCGAAAACGGTATTAGAACTAGTCAACACAATGGCGAAAGATGCAAATTTGCTTCATTCCTTTTGGTGGACCCATTATGTGAGCTTTTGCGCACTCGCGGTGGTATATATCTGGAATATACAGTGCAAGTCACACAATGACCAATTCCTGGAGAATGAATCATCGTACGTGAAGCTATTTGACCTCGCAGAGAAGTGCCGGGCTCATTTGGCTTGGACTGGGTCGGCAGCATCACCCGGGCGAAGATACGCAGCCATCTTGGATGAACTGCGCCTGGAGGCCCAACGTGAGACCATCAACAACACTATTACGGATTCCGGACAAAGAATGACAGGGAGGGTAGAACACACTTCCAATTCCCAACTCAACGTCTTCGATGCTTCGGGCCTGGCTGAAGCACCCTTTGAATGCATAACCTCTACTGATAAGCCTGTGAATGCCGTTCCTAGCATGCTTGAGACATGGCAAGCTGTCGATTGGCTGGACCTAGACGCCTCTGTATGTGCTCCATAATCGGTCAGAGACGATTAATCTGTGCTAACAAACAAGTAGGCTTTTTACTCGGCTCTAGATGATCTAGGAATCTCACCAACATGGTAATTTACCTCTGTGTCATGATCTATTCAAACGTAAACTTGGAGTTATTGCCATTTACATTTGCATCCATAGCAACCTATGTACATATAGCTGCCCTGATTTCGCGCCATAGCCTCCAGCATTAAACTTAGTACTCCACCTTTTGCATACATAACAATGGACGGATATTCGGGCCCCATATCGCGCGGGTCCCAAATCATAGCTTGAGATATCCCGTTCTTGGCTCGGAGATGTCGGATTAACAGCCGAGACTCGATGCCCGCCAGAATGAACCTCCGGATTCCACGGGAGAAGAAATCACTTCCATAATCCGACAGACACTAACTGGATCACACGGCTTTTCTTTGTCCATCATGCGCGTTGCAAGGTAATTCTTCTGCTGTGCCATTTCCGGGCCGCCAAGGTCCAGCTCCATTGTTCGAAGTATTTTACGCTTCGACTTCTTATATCTCCTCTCCCCACGGGGTTCATTCCCCAGAAATGCGGTACTAGCCTAGCTCTGAGGCATTGTCGATCATTTTTCTTGGCTTCGTACTGTATATTCACCATGACTACAACTCGGACTTTGGACGAGGAAAATCTATCCTCGGAGAAGGAGGCTGTTATGCATCTTGAGCATCAGCCTCGCGGCCTATCTTCTGCCGATGAAGAATTCCTTGCCAACTTCTCTGATGAGGCTAAGGCCCAAGTACTGAAAAAGGTCTGGTGTGCTTTCTTATATTACATGCAGCAAAATGCTGACAGCACGTTATGTTTCCAGGTCGATGTGCGCAGCTTTGTCTCTCCATGATCACACTCTGCAGTGAAGTACTAAACTACGCAGTGGCGGCTGATTCCAATGCTTGTTCTACTATATCTAATTGCATACATTGATAAAACAAATATCGGTATATGATATCCCCCGGTGTGCGTGTCTTCGGCAAGTCGTTGACTTGGCTAGGCAATGCTAAAATAGAAGGACTTCTTCCCGACTTGGGGATGAATGGCAATCAATACAACATTGCCTTGTCTGTCTTCTTTATTCCTTATGTCCTGGCAGGTGTGTTTATTCCCGTTCGAAAAAAGAAGTACAACTCCTAACATGATATATAAGAGGTTCCTAGTAACATAATCCTCAACCACTTCAGACGACCGTCTGTCTACCTGGGATCCCTCATCTTGATTTGGGGCATAATCATGACCTGTACGGGGTTTGTTCAGAACTTTGGCTCCCTGGTCGGCATCCGGTTTCTCCTTGGCCTATTCGAGTGGGTTTATCTCTGCTAGAAAATTATTACCTTAGGTCCTAACAAATGACAGGGCAGGGTTTCTTCCGGGTGCCGTATTGATCATTTCCAAATGGTATCTTCCCAACGAAACTCAGACTCGTATCGCTATTTTATACACATCGGCTGCTTCGGGGGGCGCATTCTCCGGTCTCCTCGCTTTTGTCATTGCGAAGATGGATGGTACTGCTGGCTATGAAGGCTGGCGATGGGTGCGTCACCAAAACCAGTTATTGACTGTACACTCCCACGCATTCGAGCTAATGCACGCTTCGTCACTTCAGATATTCATTATTGAAGGTCTTGCTACCATCTGCCTGGCTGTCCTTACTTTCTTCTTGCTTGTTGACTCGCCTCAACGTTCCTCGGCTTGGCTAACGCCCGATGAGATTCGCTTTCTGGAGGTTCGGCAACTAGCGAATAGCACACAAGGAAGCCAGAAAAAAGGAGTCGCTTGGGGCGCGCTGATCAGCGTTCTGACGGATTGGAAGCTTTACCTACTAATCCTGGCCAACTGGTCGAACGCCGTGCCCAATTACGCCCTCAAATTCACCATGCCCCAGATCATCCAAAGCATGGGGTTTACTTCCGCCAAAGCACAGCTATTAACCATTCCACCCTACGCCGTGGGTGCCTTCTCAGCTTATATTTTCTCGGTATTTGCTGATCGGTATACCTGGCGCATGCCCTTCATCATTATCCCACAACTATTGCAGGTCGTCGCATTTAGCATCCTATTCACCAAGGCAGCCGCCATAAGCGATAACATAGCATTGTGCTATTTTGGGGTCTGTCTGGCCTGCTTTGGGTAAGTACCCAGTCTTTGGATCACAGATCTGGTAGCTTAGTGTCGTTTAGCATGTATCCCATTCTGCCGGGTGTGAACGCCTGGAACGTGTCCAATCTTCCCAACCCCACGAAGCGGGCAATTGGCATCGGCTATCTTGTTTGTATGGGTAATGCGGGAGGCATTATCGGCAGCTTTATCTATCAGGAGAAGGAAGCGCCCCGTTATCCCACCGGCTACGGTAACTCCTTTGCCTTCGCGTCGGCGGGTGTGGTCGCATGTCTAGCACTGGAGTTCTGCCTCTATACGCTCAATCAAAAGAAGGCCCAGCTAAGCGAGACTGAGATCCGGGAACGATACACGGATGAGGAGTTGAACGAAATGGGAGAAAAAAGTCCCCTGTTCAAATATACCCTGTGATCGATGTTTCTGGGATGATCGAGTGGGGGGAAGGACATAGGCAGTTTAGGTAGCATTGAAATGTCTCACGGCGACTTATTTTCTCGTTATTCCTCTTTTCCAGCCCCTTTGGTATCGGGCTTCTCCGTCCCTCTTGTCGAGGCGTCATGCATGGTCGGGGTTGTGGTTCGGTTCGACCCACCAAGCCATCCCTTGACAGCGGCAACATTCCCTCAGCCACACCCCCGTTTGCCTTCGGATTAGGACTCTCGATCAATAATGAGTGATAAATATCCGTATATCTATGCTAGGGGATGCTCATATGCGCCAGTTAGGAAAGTTATCAACCAAAGCAGGGTGGAAGGCCCGTCTCAACGTCTAACAATAACGGCTTTGGGGGACGAGAATACTCCGTAGACCCTAAAGGAACTCTCCACTATTACTCTATCAGTAAAGAACTCAAAATGGGTTACTGAAACTATTGAGTTCAGCCTCAATCGTCAACGGCTACGTTCGGTTATCGCGGACCGGTGAAGCGGAAGAATCCATGGGACCATTGTGGGGAGAAGCAATACAACGGGGTTTACGGGGCAATAGGAGATCTGACCCCTTCCAAATCATGGGTTTTGCATTCGCATCTCACCAAGAATGGGACTGGGGGGTCCCCGTAGTAGTCGCAAACTTGGGTTTGAACGGGTCACGGGTCCACGCACTATATCGCCCATCACGACGATCATTGAACCGGATCCATTGATAGTAGCCAGCACCATGCACCTGTGGTATGATGTAACGAGTTGAAGACAATGCTTATTGTTCGCCGACCGAGGCTATACTCCACATATGGGATTTGCCACCGCAGCAGAGTAAAACACGAGGTACCATGAGGTTACATTGAGATCATAACAGAAGGATATATAAGAAGTCGACATTCCATCGAACAAGAGACTATTCAGCCAAACACAACACCAAGCAATTCTTACATTATCATTCAAACAACCTCTCAACCAACCCTCTCAGCAATCACAATGCGTTTCCTTAGCATCTTCGCCGCCATCGCCGCCCTCACTCCCGCCGTGATGGCACAGGGCCAGAACCCCAACAACTGTCTTGAAAAATGTCATCCCTACAGTGCTGGGTCCGATGAGTACTGTGATGCTGCACACCCGGTATGCTTCTCATGTCGACCACACATACGAATACCTGACCGCTAACAATGCATATAGGCTCTTTACCGTGAAGGCCCTGTATGTATACCTGTTCCCTTCTCATCAAGGCCCAGACAGTGTGGTATAATAGGTAGACAATTCTTCTGACAATGACTATAGGGCTGTTTCAAGTGCTGTGAGTCCGTTTAAGCGGACCGGGTTGGGCCGGGACCACGAGTTTGGTAGTGCCTTGGAGTATGGCATTTGTGGGTTGAGGATTTGATGTTCTGCAGTCAGCTTTTTGGAAATATGTTGACTGGAGTATTGTATATGTGTTGAGCGACTATCTATCCAAGTGTACAATGCAATCAATTTATTTGTGGGTCATGCAATGCTCAGAAGTACGTGTAGGGATCTTGCTTCGTCTATTAGATCTGGTAGGGCTATCGGCAAGTACCCAACGAAAGGAAAAGAAGAAAGAAAAACAGCAAAATGACAGCAAGCTGTGCGGTACATCCTGCTTAAGATGTCAAAGAAATTATTTACATTCTGTCCGTGTGTAAATCAGTATTCTGAACCAACGTCAACTGCCAAAATCGTACAGGGCATTCATTCTCATGTCCATAGCAAAGGCACTACTGCTTCGTCGCCGGGAAGTTACCAGTTCCTAGAATATCGCCATCCTCTTCCTTCCCATCCCTTGCCCGGTCAATTCGGAACTGAGTCGTCTTGAACAATCTCGGCATAGTCGTTTCCTCGAACGGTATTCCCCGCGCAACCATCTTTGCCAGTTCCTTGGCCGCTAACCAGATGACCGGCATGCCATGGCCATTGAACCCAGCGATAATAAACTGGCCATTCTTGGCAGGCACTTCGCCGATGTGGGGGTTCGAGTCATAGGAGTAGCCCATGACTCCAGTCCAAATCTTGTCCACTTTGGCCCCGGAGTTTTCCCACCCGCGATACGTCCGTTGCATGTAGTCTGTATAATAGTCCTTTGCCGAATCAATGAGAACACTGTCGTCCACATTGTTATACCATTGCTCACGGAAAGACCGGAACTTGGCGGCGGCGCCACCGACAATGATACTGCCATCAGCTCGCGGGATGAGATATGAAAGAGTGTTGTCTTCTGTTCGGTTAATGTAGGAGTTGTTCAGAAGCGGTGCTGTGGTTCCCTCTGGCACTGTAATGCGACAGCAGATTCCCTTGCATGGAATAATGTTTTTCTCGTACTCTGGTAAAAGGCCCGCGACGTACGCATTATTGGCATGGATAATGGTGCCCGCGTGCATTGTCCCCCGTGGGGTCTCAATCACATACCCGCCACTGGGATCAGGTGTGATTGAGGTCGCGGGGGTATATGTCTGAAGGTTAACCTTGCCCGTTGCCAAAAGGGACTCGGTGAGGTGCATGATAAATTTATATGGCCACACTGTGCCAGCCGTGTACGAAGCGCACGCGACAGCGCCTTTGACGCCGCAAATCTGTCCCATGTTAGCCTCGCCCATCTGACTCAGATATAGCAAATACTTACACCTTCGACTTCCTTGCCTGTATAAAAGATCGCATCATTCATGTATTCGAAATTCTGCGCAACCACGTTTTCGAAAGTTGCCTTGGCCTTGGCTGCGGCTTCCTCGTTGCACCAGACGTCAATGGTCCTTGTCAAGGTAAAATCACAATCGATTTTCTCCTCTTCAATCAGTTTCTTGAGCGCGGGAAGATGCGCAATCTCGAACTCTGCTATCTCAGCCCCTGCACGTGCACCAGCGCGATCGATGTATGTGGGAATATGACCGTAGAAGTCTGGCCGGAGATGACCTCCATTGCGACCGGTTGCGCCCGAGCATACCCCCCTGGCTTCCAGGATTGTGATTGACTTGTTGATATCCGTATGGTCCTGGACCATATGGTAGGCTGTGCCGATGCCAGCGTAGCCCGCGCCAATTATAACAATGTCACTGTGTTCCGGCAGTTGTTCCGTCGAACGATGGTTACTCTTCGGATGTGGCTGGGCTTGCCAGAAGCATTCCCCAGGATTGGGACCGGGAAAGCATCCTGCAGTCTGTGGTTGAGCTGCAGAAGCAGTGACAGTCCCATTCGAAGCAGGTAGTTGCATATTCGCTTGTGCGCTGTGAAGTTATGGCCTCTATGACTTGGATTCGCTATGGCAAAGTTGACACGGAGTTAAAGTTATAAAACGAGTGATGCGTCCGTCTTATCTTATCGCTAATCCGCCTCGGTACGGCGTACGATATCTCTGGATCACTAAAAGCTCGCTACCGGACCGGAATTGCCTAAATTACACCGGCGGATCTCTCATGCTCGGTACGGCTCCACTGATGGCGCGCCGGTAGAGAATCTCCGGTTTTATCAGTATATCAATTAATTTACTTCTGTATCTGGTCATCAAGCTATCCCTATACATGTCAAGCGTGGTCAACTTGCCGGCATCCATCCGGCTCCCTTAGTTCTTATCTTAAACACCTATGGGCACAAGTCCCGCCAATGAAGGAAATGGGATTTGATATTGGCTTTGCATTAGCTTCTGATAAGCGGGGGAAATAGCCCCATGAAGAACCTAAACTGCACATAGATATACGAAAAATTGTACAAAAATGGGAAGAGGTCACCCCCGGTCGAGCACACCATCTTCACCTCACGATTGGCAACTAGATTGCGCTTTCAAGCAAGATGCCCCCTCATACCCCAGAATACCCTTCGTTTGACGAAGCTGGTCCGGCAACAATTGCAGAGAAAAAAGGCTTTCACGACAATGTGGGATCGTACGATGTGGAGCACACGGCCGGCCAGCTGGAGGAGGTGCACGACTTCAAGCAAGGCCTCCACCAGCGACATATTCAGATGATCGCGTTGGCTGGTACCATCGGAACTGGTCTTTTCCTGGGCTCTGGCCGAGCCATCGCCACAGCTGGGCCTCTTGGAGCCTTTCTCGGGTACTCCATCATTGGTCTCACGGTGTCGAGCGTTGTGTTCGGTGTTGGAGAAATGGGCGCCCTGGCCCCCCTTACCGGCGGTGCCATTCGATACCTGGAACTCTTCTGCGATCCGGCGTTATCATTTGCCATTGGGTGGAACCATGTGTACTCCTACGTGGTGTCAATCCCATCTGAGATCGTGGCGGCGGCTGTTATTGTTCAGTTCTGGGTTACGATCAACAACGCGATATGGATAACCGTGTTCGGTGCCCTCATGCTTATCACGGCGCTCCTCTTCGTCCGTATTTATGGAGAGCTAGAGTTCGGCTTCTCCATGTTGAAAATCATGCTGGTCATTGGGATCAACATCATGGCTCTGGTCATCACCTGTGGAGGAGGTCCCGACCACAAAGCCATCGGATTCAGTTACTGGAAGAATCCCGGCCCTTTCGTCCAATACCTGGGCGTTGGGGGCTCATTGGGCCGGTTCATGGGATTCTGGACTACGTTCGACAATGCCCTCTACGCATACTCCGGCATTGACAACATCACCGTCGCTGCGGCCGAGACGCGTAACCCTCGGCAGGCGATCCCTCAAGCCGCGCGACGCATCTTCGTTCGAATCTTCCTCTTCTACATCCTGACGATATTCATGGTCGGCCTAGTCGTACCATCTAACGACCCCAGTCTGCTCGGCTCAACAAGCACAGCCGCGCATTCGCCCTTCGTCATCGCCGCCCGGAACGCAGGAATCTCAGCAGTACCATCCATCATCAACGCTGTCGTGCTCACCTCCGCCTGGTCATCCGGTAACTCGAACATGCTCGGCGGCTCCCGGATCCTCTACGGCATGGCCTGCAACGGCCACGCCCCGAAGATCTTCAAGCGTATGAACCGTTTTGGGGTGCCATACATCTCCGTGGCGTTATACGGGCTCTTCATGGGACTCGGCTACATGACGCTCTCCGACTCGGCCAGTACAGTCTTCACCTGGCTGCAGGATATCGTCGCCATCTCGACACTCGTCAATTGGGTCTGCATCTGCATTGTGTACCTCCGCTTCTACTACGGATGCAAGAAGCAAGGCATCGACCGCCATAAGGAACTCCCCTGGGCGGCACCCTTTCAGCCCTGGAGTACATGGTGCTCTTTGATCCTACTCGTCGTCCTGTTCTTTACGGGGGGCTATAAGACATTCATGCATGGACACTGGGATACCGAGACGTTTATCTCGTCGTACCTGAACGGGCCGCTGATTTTGGGTATTTACCTCGGGTATAAGTTCGTGAAGAAGACGAAGATTATTCCCCTGGAGGAGATTCCTATTCGCCCGTTTATTGAGAATTATCAGAATAATCCGGAGCCAGAGCCAAAGCCGAAGAAGGGCATAAGGGGGTTGAATATTTTGTGGTCTTGATTTGCTATGGCTTGTTTTGTGAATGTTCATATATATATTGGAAGATACTCGTATACTCAATGAAATGTTAATTTATATGCAACTTGCCGACGTCTTCATGAGATTGACATCGTACGATCATTGACGTAGATTTATCACGTTATACAGCCACGGACATACCATAGGGATTCTCATAATCACAATAATGGGACCAGTGCCACAACCAATCCCATTATCCAGATCTTGTCTTGTCTTGTGTATTGTTTTTGTTATGCGATCCTTATCAATTATCTTATCTGGTCTTATCAGATCCATCACATGATATCCCCGCCTGGCACAACAAACCAATCACAACCTACCGGACCGGACCTGCCCGAACAGGTAAGCGAGATCCGGCGCAGCGACAAAAGCCGGCGACGATAACGAGAGAGAATCAAGTGATAGCGGGGAAAGCTCTCGATAAGCTCAATCACGGTAAACAGTTTCCTCCGTTATCGGTTCCATTGTTAAACGCGGCGTTGATCCACGGTATATACCACGTGGACAGTGCTTCCCGACGGTGAGGCGATTAATCCAAAAGCCAATTGAGTATAAATAACATACGAAGGAGAACAACAGGACGGAGCAAGCGCGAGAACTACGCACAGACAGCAGTGGTAGCATCATAGCCACCCCCACATTCTACACCCCAAGTCACTGGAATCACAAGAACAAACAATGTCTCCCCAAAAACACGTCGTCTTCGACGTCGTCGGCACCTGCGTCTCCTTCGACGCCTTCTACAGCTGCATTGACCGCGTCATCGGCGACAAACTGCGCGCGCAATGTATCACACCCCGTTTCTTCGGGTTCAGCTGGATGACCGCTGCCGAGCTGGAATTCACCTTCTTATCCATTTCGGAACGCTATAAGCCTTACAAAGAGGTCATCACGGCGCTGTTCTATCGGACGTTACATATGGCGGGCGTGGAGGACCCGAGGTCGTTTGCGACGGAGGCTGAGAGGGATCAGTGTGTGCAGGGGTATTCGGAGTTGGAGCTGAGACCTGGTACCCGAGAGTGTTTTGCTAAGTTAAGAGAGGCGGGTTTCACGGTCTGGTGTCTGACGACTGGGGACACGAGACGTGTGAGAGGGTATTTTGAGCGTGCTGGGGTGGATATGCCGTTGGAGAACTTCATTAGTTGTGATTCGCATGGCGTGGCTAAGCCGGCACTGGCGGCGTATAGGCCTGCGATGGAGAGATTTGCGGAGGAGGATGTGAAGTGGTTTGCGGCGGCGCATATGTGGGATGTTTCGGCGGCGGTTAAGGTCGGATTCAGAGGGGCTTATTGTACCGTGTATGAGAAGGAGTCGTGCGCGGAGATTTTTGATACACAGATGGAGGTGTTGGCTGATTCTTTGCCCGACATGGCGGACAAGATTATTGCAGCTTCAGGGTAGTACTTGAGGTGTTAATATTAATAAAAAGAAATTGGCCCATAGGGGCAAGTTCAAAGCTCATTGAGTCGTCATTACGTATTAGATACATGAATATACAATGCAGGATGTATAGCCAAGTTCTTTTGCTCAACGTCGAGACATCCTGGCGTCGTGGGACACACGGTAGGGAAACATTTGTGCGAAGCCACCGTCGCCATCGGCTTCACGAGACACTATGCCAGCCTCGGGCACGGCAAGAAATTGCTCAAGCACTTGCGTTTCCGTCTGTGTCGGCCATGCCGATGGCAGCGCCAGATTTCCAGTGCCGAAAATGGACAACTCATTGACTGGATCCCAGGCATTGAGGGTATCCATCTGCACATCTCGACGAGACTCATTGGACAGTGTACTGAAATTCAGAGGCTCCAGATAACTGACTGGGTTGGGATCGAAGTTCACAGGCGGCATTGCAGAGCCAGCTGACGCCACAGCAGTGTTTGCAGGGAGAGCAACATTGTCGCCTGTGTTGACAGCTCCACCGCTCCTCCAGGATGATCCCCATTGCTTGAATGCATCATAGTCTGACATCGTTGGTATTGTCCCTGAAGGACCATCACTCGGCTGTGTAGCTTGCGCCTCGGAGTTCAAACGAGCAAGCGCTCGTTCCAGCGCCTCAATCAACGCCACCTCCGATCGAGCTGAGTCCCCGGAGGCAGCCATTTCCTGGATCATGTCCAGCCCGTCTTGTAATGTCTTGCGGTACTCTCCCGAGCGGTTCTGGATGGAGTAGGCAATCAACACTAACAAAGACGCCCGGCATGAACTGTATTCAATGTAGGAAGCTCTGGCAAGACCTGGACCATGGTCTCGCAGTGTTTGGCAAAGTCGAATCACCTCCGTTGCTGCTTGTGTGCAGTCCATGACGAGACTTTGTGTACTGGATGTCTGCTTTGGACTGGAGCCCTCGCCGTTGTCGCGTCCTGCACTTGCGAACTCTGGTCCTGCCGGGGAGCTTTGGGGCGATTGTGAGCTCTGGTCTCTGAGTAGGAACGGCCGTCCGATAAACATATTGACCAAACAATACTCGAGTCGCAGATGCATTGCAGCACGGCTTAGATTCTGTGGCAGATTCGAGTCACCTAGTACGTCTTTTGGTATTGACTGCCACCAATCTGTCATAGTGCTTTTCTTGTCCCGTAAACGCGCCAAGATACTTGGTATGTTTTTCTTTTCACAATGCCGCAGAAGTGACCTAGGCACAACGTCAGTGTCTTGCAGTACCAGATCGAATAGTTGTTTTCCGCGCTTACAACTCGTGGAAGAAGTCTTCGAGAAAGTGGATAAGTTGGATGGATGTCACAGCGCGTGGAACACTCCACAGGGGATCTTCGGCGTGCATCCCCTCGCGATACTCGGGTATATCTGTGTCGACGTCTGATCGCAGGATGGACAAAGGGCGCCCGTGAAAAATGGAGATTTTTCTGTGAACTCGTGATTGGCTTTGCAATCATTCCATATAAGCATTACGGCTTACCTCTCAAGCGAATAGGCAGTCCACCAAACACGATTTCGTGTCTCAATCATATCTGGACTGAACACGTCACTGTTACATTTCCGGTGCATACCATTCTGCATAGCCAGTCGCACAGCGAGGTTGACATAGATGTAGCCGAGGCCGGACGCATCGATTGGCAATGAGTAAAACCCGAAGAGTAGGCATGCCTGGACGCTTTCTAAGCAAGACGACTCAATAATCTCTGGCAACAGTCGAACCGCATTCTGATAGAAGGTGGTACCAATGTCATCTTCCGAGAAATCTCCATCGTTCGTTGCACTGTGAGCGGGCGAGTCCAGGTATGCATACTGTGTCCCAATGGCGAACACTGTAAGCATAATGGTTATGACAGCAGCACCCTTCCTACCAAAGCTGCTAGGGTCGTTATAAAGCACGTTGAGATTTTCGAAGAACCACCTCTTCCGGATGAAAAAGTAATGTGTTTCAGCATACTTGAAAAAGATGTTAGCCAGAAACCTGGCTATTTGTCGTGGGGGACAAGAGGAGATGGCGGCAGATAAGTGACTATGGCCAGAACGCAGTTGTTGCGCTCGCCAATACTCAAAGACCCGTTGATCAGCATTATGAATGTGCTGTTTTAGTTAGCTTTCGTCCCGGGCAGCGTGGATAGTGAGTACCTGAGCAACTGATCGCCGGGTTTGATGTTCAATCTGCTGTTTAATGCGCATAGAAAAATTCCAGTATGAGAATTCTCCAGAATAATCTGCTCCGCCTTAGCGTTGTTGCCAAGCCAAGCCCTCGTAGAAGGGTACGAACGAGTAGTGGTATCTTCAACTGGGTCGATTGTACAGGCTTCATCATCTATAGAAAGAGCATCGACCTCTTCGGGTTCCAGAGGGGGCTCCCTGGGGTGCTCTTTGGACGACGCGAGGGCATTTGCCATCTGGGACAGATTATCCGTATCAAGGGAGATTCCCTGCATCGTGTGCCTTAATATACGCTCCATATACCTTGAGCGCTCAGCTAACTCCCGAACATCTGCTCGTACAGCAGGGGATCTACTTCTAATAACTCATTAGGGGACGTTTAAGTAGCGTGGATGAGCTAGAATACACACCTAGGTATGTAGGCACGGAACTCGCGCACTCTTGATACGCGACTCTTAAACTCGCATGAGCGATGAAAATGGGAGCATCTACTGCATGGAATACCACCTTCACACTTCTCCTTCAAACGCCGGCATTCGTCGCAGCTGCATGGTCGAACGTTAGTACCGGTTATTTAAAGCCATACTTCGTAGCTGCATGCCGCAAACTTACGCTCGTGCTGCACGCTTTTTATCGGTTGACATTGCTTTATTCTCACGCAGGCGGGTTGGTCTTATTCCCAAGAAACGCCAAGAAGTACAGTTGAGTCTTGTAATGGATGTGGTTGCAATACAAGGAGAGAGACCGTGGCCGGCGAGGCAACTCAGCGCCAGATCACGGGATGCGGGCGCGGCGATAAGACTCGGGGGGTCCACCAATCATCAATTGCCTTCCATCTGCCCTAATCAAATATGGTGTAGTATCTTAATTTGACTATGGAGACACTGCTTTGCAGTGATGAAGTGGGGAAGATCTTCGCGAGGACTGCATAAATACTGGAGTCCGGACTCCGGAGTATGCGGCTCCGCGTGTACTCTGTAGACAACACAGAGCCGGAGGCAAAAACGGCCAGGTACCGCTTCATAGCAGAGACAGGACTTGGACAAGACATCTTAGCGCAGCGAAGATTTCCTACTACCCCCGCGTGAATAACCTCGTTTCCGCAGAGCGTTAGACAAAGCACTCGGAGAGACCTTTAGATCAAGCTCTTGAATGACCTTCGTGTATGGTAAGCGTTTCGTCCGCTCAGATGACGATAAAAAAGCAATTATATCGTCTACTTGGGAAGCGGTCAGTTTGGGCGTTTGACCACGAGCCTTTTTGGGCGAATATGTTTGGGCTTGACATGTATACTGCACCTGCCGATATGTTATACCGGGCAGGTGGTCGACGATTTGTTGATAGGTAAATCCAACGTCCCGTAGAGTCAAGATACGTATTCTATTGTCTCGGTCGAGACGCGTCGAGTTCTGACGGTCAGGAGTAGTAGGTCGAGCAGATTCGGCCATCGTGAGTCAGTCGGTCGCACCTCGCCAGGTAGGTCAGCAAGCCGAGAGACGTGTTTTGAATAGCTTCACGCGTTTCGCTTGACGAGGCTGTGCACTATACCCTTTAAGGCAGTCACTGCCTATGCTGATTAATCCAGATTGTTAGACCGTCTTTCATTTGGATTTTGAAAATAACGACGTGTCTTGACATGAAAAGCTATACACAAAGTACAGTGAACGATTCTGCGGGACTATTTTCGTGCACTGATTTAATGGATGATTGTTCCTGCCAAATTTACCTTATAAATGAGCTTGGTTGAGTAGGATCCAGGAAGTAGCAGCATATCAATATACAACGCTCCACTATTAAATATATCCGTCAAAGCATTTGAAATTGATCTTTATTCAATATTACTAGTGGATTTAGTTATTACCGTATAAGCCAAAGATTTCAAATGAGTTGAACCCAGAGATCACAATCAATCCGAAATGCCAAACGTATTCCGGGGTATTTAAGATATTCGAATCCTTTAACTAGTCTGATTCCGGTTAACCATCAACATGGAGATGAGGAGATGCATCACATGACCGAGGCCAATGAATGGCGCTGAGCCCTGCATCGCCCCGCCATTTGAACAGGTCATCGTGTCAATAATTTCTTCCGGATATCAGGAGCAGAGTGCCTCAACAACCTGCGTCAATGGAAGCAGTTGGATCTGCATCAGCAATTTGTGGAATTGCGGCAGCTGGAATTCAATGCTCCATCAAGCTTATAGCTCTTGCTGGCCTGGTCAAGTCTGCACAAGGTGATATTACAGACATTGCAGAAGGCGTGCTGTTGAATGCTAGTATTTTACAGCAATTGGGAGAGCTCGCGAAGATTGGGATATCTCACGAACAAACCCCGCTGTACACCAATGGCAACAATGACAAATCGAAGATACCACATCCAGCGACTGGAGGCGATGCCGAAGGGAGCACTGAGCCCCAACAGGGAATCTTCAATGCAGCTGGGCTAGCAGTAATCCTGGAGCTAGTTACAGAATGCAATGATATTTTCAGCACGCTGAATGAAGTCGTACGAGAGACTAGTAAAGAACTCAGCGGGAATACCGAAGGTCAAATACGGATCAAATCGACTCGGGCGGGAATGGTAAAATGGCCGTTTACCATGCCGCAAATAGAAAGCATGAGGGTTCGACTAAGAGATGCAAAAGGGACATTGATGCTCATGCTCCAGGTTGCTATGCTACGCGATTCAGAAAAGGCGATGGAGGGGTAAGGCTGTTGTTCTAGATTATGAGACACCGGTCTAATGTTGGTGGACAATGTAGGCACATACGTGGGGCAGCACCAAGCCCATATTCAGAAGAAGAGCAGAACTTATTGAAGAGATCTATCGTGACCGCTAAGAAAGCTCGGCAATATCTCTCAAGCAAACAAGGCCCTTCATTTACTCATGACGTGTCCTCTTTTGCAACAGATCGGGGACCATTAGGGGATAGAAGCCAACTTGGTAGTATGGACCACATAGGTGAGACAGCACGACAAAAGAATACCTCCGTAACAAATTGTGAACCAGAACAGGTGGTCGGTCGTGGGATTTTGCGGTATGTTTCTCTGAATCACTAGCCACTTCTTAAGCTCCACGGGACAGCTAAGTATAGATGAGTAGTACATCAGACGTTAAACTCACAAACCAGACGATTTTCCAGGAGAGACAAGAAGAAACACCCGCACTGCAAGTAACGTTTACTCACCTGCGCTCTGTTAATGCCATGCGCTAATTCAGGTAAAGTATGTTGAACATGCCGAGCGGTCCTGATGGCAATATCAACCACCAAGGCGCATCAACAACCAACAATCGGTCTGAGCATGAGTCACAGAATCAGTACTGATACATGTCTATTATACTAACACCAATAGATCCCCAATTCTACCCGCCAATGAACCTTTGATGGCCCCACTCAATGTATATTTGGCTTCCCCCAAGTTACAAATTGCTTATGGGAAAGTTTATGTCGATTACCAAACTCGCTTGTTGAGAGTCTCACGCACAGAGATTGACTCCCAGATCCAGCAGTGGAAAGATTCTTCCCACATGACCGTGCTTGATCAGCTCCATGCTCTAACAACCAATGAACAACAGGCATTGGATGCGATCAATTGCGGCCATAATGCCCCCAAAAATCTGTTGGCAGCTGGTAAACTTGAGTGGATACAATTTGGCGAGTACTTACCTGTTAATGGCATGGATCATATCAAGGCGAGAAGCATCACCATTATAATGAGTTTGGAAGGCCAGTCCCCAACAACAGCAAAAGAAAAGCTAGAGCCAATCGAGGAAAAGGAGGATGCACAGTATGGGAAGAAATCTAACACCTGGGTCAAAGTATTTTGCAATATTTATCTCCATTCCAGTGATTGTTTCTGATGTGGTTATTCAGGTTCATCGCAGGCACATCGTGCCCGACACTCTTATTGCCTATCGTTTACCCTTTGAATTTGACGAGGTATCTATCCAACAAGTCGATCATTTAGTAGGATATAAGATCTAATGTGCGACTTGTTAGGAGGATCCCGGATATATTATTATCAAGCAGTGGATACCGGAAGACTTTCAAGAGGAATTATTCGCCCACACCCGGAATTTACGAGACGGAATATTTATCGAACGGAAATCCTCAGCTTCAACTAAGCTAAAGGTTGATGATAGGAAGAGAGATCGAAAGTTCGGATCCCGATTTCTATCACGGATTAAAAGGGGGTTGGAAGTTGCGGGTCTCTACCGGCTCTACCGGAAGCGAATTGATGAGGAAGACGGAGAGTCCGACACGAGCACCTGTCCGGAAGGGGTAGAAGGAGAGGACAATTTTGATAGTATCTCGAATCTTGAACGGGACGATAGTCGAATCTCTGTACTCGATTCTCGTGTCTTCGAGGAACGTCGCAGAAGTTTTCCTGAAAGGACTCGAAATGGAGAGGGTATATGTGCTTCGATGAAAGACGAGAAACCTATTGCAGTCCCGTTGGAATTCCAATTGAATGATGGGGGCGAAGTGGGCCAGGAGGACGTGGAAGGAATTGTGGGTGATCTTTTGTACAAGTATACTGCTGCATGAGAAATTCAGGTAGCTGCTACCCAGACACCATCCTAAAGATACCTGGAACGTAGTGAATAAAACTTTTGGTCAATAGTTAGAAAACGGAAAACTGAATATGAATTTGTGATTCTGGGCGTACATAGCTTGTCAGACTGCTACATGAAAGGTATCTACTATATATATATTGAAACTTATGTTGAATCCACTTCTGTTGTTATTCTTATGTTATCTAATTAGTCAATTTATTTTACTATTTATAGCTATTTCACTGTTCTCTATTCTATCATATTCTACCGTTTTTCTGTTATAGTATCTATTTTTTTATTTTATTATTTCTATTATTCTGCTATTTGTTACGGACCTTGCAACTAGTCTATGCCTTCTAGCTGTAAACCACTATGGACCCCTGGTACCCGGTTGTCCCCGTCACTGATCAACAAACATGGATGTATCCGCCGTTGGGTTGGCATCACTTCCGAGGTATCTTGCAAAGAAGTCCCAAGAGGCTCGATCGTTTGAGCTACACGGCAAAAGATCGGACATTTTGATGCGAAGTCCATGGCTATCGTAATGTGCAATGAGGACCCTCCCATGTGCAGGAGCCATGAAAGAGATAAGCATAACCTCAAAGAGAATAAAGTCAGCAACAAAGATACAAAAGACGTAGTGAGAGGGCATCACTTAAGAAAGATTTGCGTACAGGAATGATAAGATGTTTTTCGAGCCCTTTGTCCATAAGACGGGTAGAGATTGCAGCAATTATGGTAAGAATCTCAGAACAGAGTAGAAGCTTTGGATCCCCTTGACTAGTATTGTACACGGCGATCTTGATATGTGGTATGCCGCTCTTAACCCAACAATTAGCCGCCTCACTGTAGGGGGAGTCGTAGGTATGGAGGTAAGGTTCGAATCTCGCTGCAAAGGCAAATCTAAGTAAGTCGTGATTAGTCCTGCGCATTGATATATCTAAACCATCACGTTCGCTCACCCAGGGGACTTCCAGCCCGTAACTACCCTCAGGGGTCTCGAGTTTCCTTCAGTCCCCACTCTGGGAACAACGTCCGCTTCCCACATGAGTCTATAAGCTAAATATTCCAGGTGCTCTTGCTTATTCCAGCATCCCAACTCCATTAGCACGGGACAATTGCCATCCGTCAATTGGTTAACCTGGGAGAAACGTTCTCTGATCTCGGGAGCCTCCAAGTTCATTTTGTACTTGGATGAGATGCTTTCGTGGGACAGAGGAAGAAAGAAGTCCAACTCCGTATGTACCGTCGCACGGGGAGTCTCCTCGATATTGTCATCATTTAACGGCAGAACCTTCATGTCGATGTTTACTGGCAGGGATTGAAAATCACCGGGTTGAATATAAACACTGGGCATCGTATTCAACAGTGTAAACATGTCACACAGTACGCCAAAGGCTTTTTCTCTCTGGGCCTCTCGGTCATCTCGTAGACGAAGGTGAGCCAGGCTACCTGTCATGCGTGACAGAGATGGAAACATCTTGGACTTGGATAGGGAGGACAAGAGAGAGAGAGGTAGAGAAAGAAATGGAAAGGGAGAAAGAGGACGGGAAGCAAAAAAGTAACACATCAAGGTTGAGTGTCTCGGCCCAGTGAATGTTATCATCATTACCATTGCTACCCCCGCTCTACAATGACTTAAGGATTCATCCACTCTAACCAAACCCTATACAAATCTTTGAAAGAAAGTCGACAAATAGATCTTGTCAACTGTGATAGTACACCCCGCTCAAGGTATGATCTTCCCCGAAAGGAACACAGGTTAGTTACTAACATAATTAAGAAAAGAAATAAATGTCTTCGGTAAAAACCTAGCTACTGCATAGAATTCGCGATGCCATTCTCTTCTTTTGTGTCGAGCTTTATAATATTATCTTAGCATAGCGGACTGATAGGTTGCAGATAGAAGAGGCCGATTGGTAATATCACTGGAAGTTGCCCGCGTGTATATTCTATAAGAAACCACATGAGGCAGTTTAGGCCGAATCGACGAGAAACGTGTCGAAGACTTTAAAAAAAATAGATTAATACCGAATCCATCTACAGTACACAGTCCGATATAATAGCACTGAGCCTGGATATACTTTTTAAAGTACATCTTAATATTAATAGAGTCAATACAGATACTACTAGGATATTAGCAGATAATATTACCGCCTGTCAAGAGTATCTGGATATCGTTCTAAACAGAATATCGAATCTAATAGATCTAGAAATTGAAGAAATTAAAAAACTCAAGACAAGCTATAAAGCCTTGGATAAGCTATTAACCGAGTTTGTAGAAACCGAGTTTGACTGTTAACAGGCCGCGCAAGGCACAGCCCTAACTACTTGTCTTTATGTTTCAGCATAAACTCCGAGTAACTCTTGACAGATGCTAGAGTATAGCTATTCTCCTGTTATAGTTCCTATACTTGTAATATACTCTGGTAGGCTAGGTGGAGGAGTCGCGGCCGCCTTTGACTCTCATAAGCGAATAATTTATCAATTCCCCGTTGTGTGCCAACAAAGGGTCTGCAACATTGTTATGGAAAAGGTAAGGCTCGACTGAGCCCCTCTGGTGCTAGTATAGTTGAGGCATCTTTTGGAACGACAACTCCGGATCTAAAATCTGGGTTGTTTCGGATACTTGCTAAGCAATAGGGTGGACCCAAAATTTGGGTATCGTCCGCGGACCTTAATCCCTGGGATCGCCGAGCATTTCAAATCCCTGAACATTGTCAACATCGTGCGCTGTAGTCAGTGTGTTCCATGGCCCACATGTTCACATCATTAGGGAACGAAAGGAAATACATGTGTGAATACGATGAATACGAGGGGAAGGCATCTACCCCATATTCTTCACGAGGAGATCGACGCAAAGGCACCGGTGGGAGTTCCGTATCTCTACTCGGAACAGGAAAGGATCAGCTGTACGGATGCACCTGGGTTTCTTGTGTTGTCTGGACTGAGGTGGTGATCTAACACGTTCTCGCCGAAATCTCTACCTGATTCGATATTATAGAGTGCTATCTGCGTCAGTAGCATGTGGGATTTCAAATTAATCCTTGTAGAAGGGGGAAACCATATAGATACGTTCCCAACAAAACATTGACCATGGTCAATACCGAGGCTACTAAGATACAGGTACCGTCTGTCGTTGAAACTGTTGAGCGATCCTTAATATTATATAAGAGGAAAATAATACCTCCTCGTGACAGGATCGACTAGCTGCATGGATCGGGTTGTTTTCGGAGAGGCGATTGCATTCGTGATCAGGGGATGTAGATCCCATATTTGAGCCCTATACTACCAGCCCCGCATTTTGAGTGCCTATTAATCTGGCTGCAGGATTGCTAGTTGGGGACCCTAATGCACTTCATTAAACTAGCCAGGACAAACCTCGGCTGCTGACACTTGTCGGTGCTCTACACTGTGCTGTGTTGCCATTCATGTGTCACACTGTTGTAAGGACATCACGCCCAGAATTGAGAAATGACTTCCTGTATCTCTGTCCATCCAATGGTATTCCTCGTGATAGGATGGTAGCCTGCCTTGACTCGTAGGATTGACAACTGAGGATGAACTCATATATATAGACGGTATGTCCTCCACTTCGGTGTCAATGCACATCCCACATAACACAACATGACCAAGCTAAGCCTTTTGTTGGCGCCAATCCTCGCCGTGCTTCCGCTTGTTTCGGCCTTCCCAGCCCAACTGCCTGCACGGAGCTCAGCACCTGCACTGCCGACGGACGACCCTTTCTATATCCCCCCTGAAGGCTTTGAGTCCTCAGCACCGGGGACAATCCTCCGCCATAGAACCCCTCCAAACCCAATTGCAGCGCTCGGCTTCGCCAAGGTCAACATCCAAGCAGCACATCAGATTCTTTACCGAACAAGCGACTCTTCTGGCAATGCCATTGCAACAGTCTCGACCATCCTGATTCCTCATAACGCCGACTACTCCAAGCTGCTCTCTTACCAGGTTGCTGAAGATGCGGCCGATCCAAACTGTGCCCCCTCCTACGCTCTACAGCTCGAAGCAGCCCACGATGGTATTCTGGGCTTGGTGATTCCACAGGTGGAATTGTTGTTCTTCGGCGCCGCCCTCGATAAAGGCTGGGTGGTGACCGTCCCAGACCATCTAGGACCCAAGGCCGCTTTCCTGGCCAACAATCTCTCGGGTCAAGCCGTCTTGGACAATCTGCGTGCTGCCTTGGCATCCTCGAGCTTTACAAACATTACTTCGGATCCTACCATTGCGCTATGGGGCTACTCCGGTGGCAGCCTGGCCAGTGGATTCGCCGCCGAACTTCATCCCACCTATGCCCCCGAGCTGAATATCGTGGGAGCCGCACTGGGCGGTACCGTGCCCAAGATACGACCAGTCATTGACGCGGTAAATAAGGGACCGTTCGTGGGACTCGTCCCGTCCGGTATCCAGGGCCTGGCGAATGAGTACCCCGACATCCAGAAACTTATTGACGACGGCCTTAAACCGGCAAAGAGGGCTGAGTTTAACAAAACCCAGAACTTGTGTCTTTCGGGAGACATAATTGAGTACTTCGGTAAGGATATTTACGAATACACTAACGACCGGAACATCTTCGATCAGCCTGCGGCCGTGAAAGTCATGCAGGCCAACGCGATGGGACAGCACGTCCCCAAGATTCCTCTTCTCGTTTACAAGTCGGTCGGAGATGAGATAAGTCCCGTCAATGACACCGACTCTCTGGTCGAAACCTATTGCCAGGGTGGAGCCAGCGTCGAGTACAAGCGTGATGAACTCTCGGAACATGCATCCCTTGAGATTACAGGGTCTGCTGATGGCATGCTCTGGCTTATGGATCGTATGAACAACAAGCCTGTCCAACAAGGATGCACGACCTCTACTGTGATTACAGGTCTTGCTGACCCGAGAGCTCTTCTAGCTTTGGGCCAGGAGATAGTTACGCTCCTCAAGGCCATCTTATCGGGGCCGATCGGGCCTGGTGTGGTCGGCTAATACCTTGGTTGCGGTGTATTCTTCTGTTGGAGAAAGTAAAACTGGCCTGCAAGGGGCACCTATCGGCACAACCAAACATGCGTGATGTAATGGCTTTTGCATGTCTGCTTTGCGATATGTTGATAATTCTTTTGCGTGTGATACATTATCTATGACTACACGTCAATGATCACTGATTTTGTACCTTTCAGTGTAGGGTAAAGAGCTATTCTCCCAATGAATACTTTAACAATGTCCACGCTCCATATCAGTAAAAATAATTCAAGCCTACTACTAAATGCGTGCGGCCAGGGTGCCCACCGTCTCCTTCAGAGGATGGTCATGTCGCGTCCGACTCCGAACCTTCTCCCCATCCTGAGGTCTAACATAGCGTGCCTCCACCGCGGGATTATAGCCAAGCGCAGACTTTTGTCGGACCTCTGCATCGGAAAGAGCTGGGTTACTCTGTCCATCCGCCCGCTTGTACACGGTCACGACTACCGCACCACCAAGACCCAGATTATGTTGCAAAGCAACGTCAGTGCCCTTAACCAACCGGTTGGTAGCCCAGCCCCGTAACTGCCACGTAAGCTCTGCACATTGCGCCACACCAGTCGCTCCGAGGGGGTGTCCCTTTGAAATGAGTCCACCAGAAGGTTGATGACCGGGCCGCGACCACCGTATGTGATATCCCCGCGGCGAACCATCTCGTGGGCCTTACCTGGCTCCGAGAAACCAAGCGCATCAAGAAGTAGAAGCTCGTTTGTCGAAAAGCAGTCGTGCAGTTCGCACACCTTGACATCCTTCGGAGTGACACCGGCTTCTGCCATGGCGCGTTCGGCCGCTTTCTTGCTCATCTGGAAGCTCGGGGTATTCGCGCGTGCGCCGTGGTTTGAGGAATTGGGTCATTCCGACGCCTAGCACGTAGGCGTTGTTTGTGTTGGTGGAACTCATGTTGGTTATTCGGGCTTGCTGTATAGTGTCTGATTGACCTGGTGCCAATGATGTGGCAATGGGCGATACTATATATGTCACTGAAGTTGTAGTCTGGTCGATGGTGAGGGGATCTCAGCCAATAACCCCGGACCGAGGTTGCGGTTTTCCCCTCACAACAGACTTCGCCCCTCATATGGGCCTCCTGTACCATGTCTACCTGTTCGATATAGCCTTTATGCAACCTGTACCTTGATCGCCCCGAGGTAGCGTAGGTCTGGCCCGGTAGACATGAGAAGGCTACTGCATTGCTAGTTCAATGCGACATGGTCGCCGATCTCAACATCTCCCAAAACTGGACATCCAGTGCGATTCAACCAGCTCAAAAAGCCTACATTTCAGAGTCTTTCAAATAAGAATCGTATCTCATTGAGTAGTAATGACGAGGAGAGATTAGAGGGAACTAAAGTATCGTACGCTGGACAAGCCCACCACTCACAACCGACTGCATCGCATCTTCATGCAACCCCAGCCCTGCGAAACAACGGGGCACTCTCAGTTACAATCACACCATTACCACGTATCGCACTCACTCCACCCGCTCCCAAACAAACTGAGTACTATCTGGATCGCGCATCTGCATAACCAGCAACTGATAGCTATCATTGGTCGACTTCAAGATCCGCGCCTGCGCCTTCTCAAAGTCCTCGCCGTCCAGCAGCACCGGCCGCAGACGATACTCGCGGAACAGCGCCGCCATGGCCGCCACGATCTCCACCTGCGCGAACTTGCGGCCCGCACAGTTCTGCACGCCCGCTGACCAGGGGAAGTATGCCCCCGCGCGGGCCTCCATGATCTCTTCGCGCGCCAGCTGCTCCTCCCGTGTGGTCACGTCGCTGCTCGGCGGGGCGGTCTCGACCCATCGGCGGGGATTCCATGTGGTGGGCTCATCGGGCCAGTACTTCGGGTGTGTCTGGGCGGCGAGGAGGCTGGGGAGTACCACGGTGCCCTTGGGGAGGACGATGGTGCGGTTGCTTTCGGGGAGGCGGAGGCTGGTGGTTGGGGGTGCGACGGATTTGGGTAGGGCGAGGATAGGTGGGTAGAGACGGACGGTTTCGAGCTGGTGGGGGGGGGGGGGGGGGGGTGAGTTAATACAGGGGTCTCCAGAACAGAGTTTGGTCCGGGGCGTACTCACCACCACTGCTAGACACCGCTTGAGCCGGGGGAAAGCCTCCTTATAATCCCATGTGTCGCGGTCGGGGTTGGGGAAGACGGTCCGGATCTCCTCCGCGATCCAGTCCTGGATATTGGGGTAGGCGGCAAGCAAGAATAGGACGTAGGTCAGGGAGCCGGCAGTCGTGTCGTGGCCGGCGAAGTTGATCACATAGATATTGCCCAGGATCTCGTCGATGGTCAGGACGGTCTTATTGCTCTTGGGATCGACGGTGGATTCGCGAACGAAGGAAGACATCAGCGTGCCGGTGCCTGGCTGGCCTTGATCGAGGAGCGCTTTCTCCGTGTTGAACATGTTGAGCATGTGTTGCTTGAAATCCTCGACGGCCTGGCCGGCGCTACGGCACCAGCTGGGAAAGAAGGGCAGTTTGAGCACGGTCGGGGGAACCAGCATGATGACAAACGTGTTGAGCATGACGGTCTTCAGCGACTGGGCGTAGGAGCGGGGATCCTCCGACTGCGCTTCTTGGGCGCTCTGGAAGCGCGTGGACCGCTTGAAACCGGTTGCTGCGAGGACATTGAGGGCCAGAGTGCGTGTGTCCGTTCCCAGGCCTCCAGAGGCTCCAGCTGTGGTCCGCGTGGCGAGCATGCTCTGCGCCTGGGTGAGGGCTTCGCGCCAGACGAAGCTGTTCAGGCTTTCGTTAAAAGGAGCGGCGACGATCTTGCGGTGGCGCTGCCAGTCGGCGCCCTCGGTCTGCCAACAGATTAGATTCTACATTCAGTAACAGAGGATAGTCGACGCACCGTGGCCACATTGGGACCGAACACATTTAGCAGTGCTGGTGAAGTCAGCGAAACAGCTTCCAAAACCGTCAGGATCAGACCATACTGAAGAGCTCAATCGGGCGCACGAAATCTGCGCGACGCGCGATGATGTCTGTAATAGCGTCCGCGTCGCAGATGTAGACAAACACCTCGTTGGGGGTTGCGATCGCCCACGCATCGCCCATTCGCATATGCGACTGGGCCTTGTCGGTAAACTGCCAGGTGCGCCGACCATAGTGAGTGATGCGACCGAATTCAAACGGGAGGAGACCGAGAATAAAGAAGATGATGGGCTCGAGCAGGATCCAGAGCGGATTGACTGGACTGCAAGGAATGACGTGGTAAGGAATGCCGATTTTCTGGATGCGGCGGATGTTGCCCACCAGACAGACGACGCTGTACAGGGTCCAGCCCACGAGGGCCACCGCGATGACAAGCAACAACATGGCCGGACAATTGGGGTGGCAGAGGCGGGAGAGTAGCAGGGAGAGAAGCGAAGGAGAGAAAGAAGGGAAGAAATGCTGGAGCGAAGGAGCAAGCAGAAAGAGAAAAACAATGCGCCAAGGCGACGACCAGGAGATTGACAGGCACGGAAGTCGGGAGTTGCCCAGTTGCTAATTTCACCAACTCCAGTGGTACGAGAATTGGAGGTGAAACGCTTCAATGAAGCCTGTCAGCACTAATGCAGCCCTAACATCGAATCCCTGCTTAGTCGGGGGAGCCAGCGGAGGCGAAGCTGGAGCCCTTGACAACTTCCAGCAACGATCGGCGTATCAGTCGACGAGTCAGAGGACAAGAATATCAGCAGCAGCGGCAGAGCCTTTTGTTCCTCCTTCGAACCGCCAAGCACGAATGAATGCCCACGAAGAATAACTAAGCAAACGCCAAATCATCCCCAAGGCAGACAACTCACAACACAGACGGTCCAGTTGGGGCTCGGGGGATCATGGGATGCGGGCCGGCCCTAGAGGAGGAATCGACCGCCACTGCCACTCCTTTACACAATTACTAGTAATCATAGCACAACGTCGTTAATCAATGTATGTACAATTCTCATTTCTCATTATTCATGGTCTAATTCTTGTTCCCCTCCTTCCAATTCAACGTCACATGGAGATCATCTCCCGGAACCGGTCGGGAAATGCCCAAAGTGACCAGACTTTCGTCGCGCCGGGGGAACGGCGCCTGCCAAGCCAGCTGCATGTCGTATCGATTGAGCATCAGCGCCGCCAACCCAAAGATCTCCAGCTCCACAAAGTATCGTCCCGGACAGTAGTGGCGTCCCCCGCCGTACGGGAAAAATGTGGTTTGAGCCAGGCCGGGCTTTTTCAGAAAGCGATCGGGATTGAACGATGCTGCATCTGACCCATAGGTCTCCGGATTGTCATGCAGCTGACAGGTTGGGATCACCGCGATACTGTCTTTTCGCAATCTTTTACCGGCGATGGCAGTGTCACGGACGACCTGTCGCACGATAACATCGCGTTTGGTCAGCCGGAGGACCTCGTGGTAGATCGACGAGAGTTGTGGGCATCGCTTGGCCAGATAGGTCCAGTCCAGCTTCCCGTCTGGTCCGACCGCCGGCGCTGTCTCCTGACGCACTAATTCTCGCAGCTGTGGATCGTACAGAATGTATGCAAGAACCCAGTACGCCGCTTTGTAGGCATTGGCATCACCACTATTGGCCCAGTTGTTAGCGCCATTTACCACCCGATGGGAGCGACGGAAGTACTTACGCCCAGCAGATCATGACCAGCATGGCGGCCCGGTCATCTTCATGAATTCCCAGCTCGGCATATGTCTCCAGCAAAGTTCGGATGACTGGCATCTCGTCCGGTCGCGCCTCGGGTGGCAGCTGCAGGTAGGTCTTGAACGCGGAGGCGTACTGGCGTAGCAGACGAGTGACCTCCGTGGTGTCGACCAATCGAGACCGGTGGACGAGCTTCCAGAGTTCATCCGTGAAGGTCCGCATGTCGACCGCCATGTCGGGGTCGATGTCCAGAAGCGCCCGGTCAAACAGGACGACCTGGTTGGCGTTGGCGATAAAGTCTGCGCAGATGTCGTACAGTGAGATGGCCTCGGTCTCCGAACTGACCAGGGAGGGATAGGCGCCCACGAGGCGGTCCCACGAGAGTAGTTCATCGAGTGCCCCTTGGTATCTCTCCAGTAGCATATTTAGCGTCGGTCCCGGAACCAGGTCGTGCTTGAACAGGTCTTGCGTCAAATGGATGAGATTCTTCCCCTTCGGGTTCACTCGGGTGGGTGTGTTGCGCTGCCATAAGGTATGCAGACGTTCCGGAGCGCATCCGAAGGCTAACAGTGCTCGGTCGAGGAATCCGTCGGTAGTCATCGCTTGCACGTCGGCGAAGAATGGACGAGTGTCTACCGGCGAGGTAATAACGTAATATCGATCTCCGGCGATGATCATGCTGAACGGTTGCAGTGTCCCGAAGCGCTTTCTACGAAAGCGATTAGTTTTGTGCATCAATTGGGGCATTCATAGGTGGGGGGCTTATGCACGCACAGGGCCATTCTGATAAGTTGGTGCGAGTCCTTGAAAAACGCACCGGCATGCCCTAATCATTATGCACGTCAGCAACTTCTCTCCGAGAAGCCAATTGCTTCCATAATTTACCAAAGTCTGCTGGACATTAGCGATAGCTCTCCAAATTCTTTCCCACAGGGGCCTTACAGGGAATCCAGTAGGGGAGCTCGACTGGCTCGTTTGGCCGGAAAAGTGGCAAGATTGTAAATCTCCAGATCCGCCAGAAAATCCAGGTCGCTAGCACCGTGAACCCCACGCGCATCCAGATCGTGCTGGAGGCCCAGTACATCTGGGCCCCGGAAGCGAGTGTGGCTATCAATTCCTGAAGCATCGTCGCAGGGTTTATGTTTTGACTTGCTGTGTGCCCTTGTGCTGCGGACCCCAGCTCCCACGAGGGGGGCCGGTCTTGTTTATACCCTCATCCGTAAGGCACATGCTGGCCACGCCTCCCACGTAGTCCAGGTAGGCATTCTAAAGAAGAGGGGTTGCAGCGGCCCCCAATTGATTAACTTCACAGAATAGAGGGGCCAGGTGGAGTAAGCGCTAAAAGGCATACTGGCATCTATGACAGCTGTAGCATGTCAGAAGTGTCAGAAGCCGTAGGCGTAGCATGTCGGGGAGAGCGAGGGAATTCATGCGACACCATCCCATTCGCCAGAGATATAGGGTAAGAGGATCCACAGGCAACCATAGGCGGGTGGGGAATGGCACGCTAATTTTATACAGAATACAACGCTCTTAGCCTTGCACATCTGCCACTGACATGTGCCTGGATAAGGGACATCGGCAAAGACGTTAATTGAGGTGAGCCCGTCGGAGAACGGGGGTCAGCAAGACTCTGCATTGGCAGGGTTGGCTGGTCCGAGAGTTTGCTGACCTCAGGCCATAATTAGCCCAGAGATTTGCGCCAGAGTGCGCCTTGTGTCGCATCAGACTCAAGCCGATGTGCCGTCACTGCCATGATTTTCAGCCCGGCTCGACGCTAAGAAATAGTGGATCGGTCCTTTTCCCCGAATGGATCCAGGCCACGAACGCTAGACGAGTCCGTGCATGATCACTTGGCAACGATTATTGGACATCCCCCTGGTAGTCTAATTTCCGTGACATGGACATGGCTCACGGTAAGCAGCAGCAGGTGGGGGCTATTGATATAACTCCAATAATATCATCGTTTAGGAACATGGGTATAGGAAACAGCAGGGGTTCCCAAGGCAGGAAACCCGACTCTGGAATACTACCAAAGGGGGTAAATGCCCAATGGAACGTGTGTATTGTAGCTAGGATCAGAGTCTTTCACCAGGTGAAACAAAATGCGGCCGCTGTCGCCATCGTCGCGACTATGTTCTCATTTACCTCTCTCGCTAGCCACGGACAACACCTCCTATGATGGATGCAGAAAAGTCAGCGGTGGTAGAGACATCCGCCGTGTCAGCAAAATCGCCCGATAGCTATCTCTCTGGTTGGCAGCTTGCTGCGGTTATTTTTTCGCTCTTTCTGGGGGTGTTTGTGGTCTCCTTGGATACGAGCATCATCGGAGTCGTGATTCCGTCCATCTCGTCTCATTTCCATGCTCTGGACGACGCTGCCTGGTATGGCAGTGCGTATCTGCTTACGATTACGGCCTTCCAGCCGCTCATGGGCAGCATGTACAAGTTCTTCAAAGTGGAACTCGTCTTCCAGATTTGCCTGGTGGTGTTTGAAGGTTCGTGAAGCATGGGCGATTATGGGGTCAGTGCTCATTTAACGTTATCACGATCTAGTGGGCTCCATTCTGTGCGCGGCCGCCACAAACTCGCCCATGTTCATCGTCGGTCGGGCCGTTGCCGGTACTGGAGCTGCTGGCATTCTCCAAGGCGCCCTGAGTATCATCGCCATCACGGTGGTCTTGGAGAAGCGCCCGCTGTATCAGGGCATCGTGATCAGCGTCTTTGTCATTTCCGTCTGCGTTGGACCGGTCTTGGGTGGGGCGTTTACCACCCATGGGATCTGGCGCTGGTGTTTCTGGATGTATGTACATTCATGTCTTCCTTTACATCTTACGCTACAAACCGCGCACCGAGGGCTGCACTGACGGCTACCAGTAACGTTCCCATCGGTGGAGTGACGCTGATTCTGCTTTTATTCGTCCTCCGGATCCGTAATGCCGAGAATGACAACCGATCTCTCCCACTGAAGGAGAAATTGCAGCATCTGGATCCTATCGGTTGCATCGTCTTCATCGGTGCGGTTTGTTGTCTTCTTTTAGCCCTTCAATGGGGAGGCCAGACGAAGCCCTGGCACTCTGCAACGATTATAGGGCTTTTTGTCGGGTTTGGCCTCCTGTCGATCGTGTTTGTCGGCATTCAAGTCTGGAGGAAAGAGCGGGCTTTGATTCCACTACGCGTCCTGCGTCAGCGGTCAATATGGACGAGCGGGGGGGTGCTCTTTTGCCTGGGCTCGGCCACCTATACTGTGAGTTCTATGCCAACTCGTGGGGACGCCGCTCATCGTCCTTCAGGTCACATACTACATGCCGTATTACTTTCAAGCCGTGCAGGGTGCGGACGCAGTCCACAGCGGAGTAGACCTCATCGCTGTATTCATCCCTCAGATGCTTGCAGTGATTCTGACATCCGCCCTTGTCACCCAATGGGGGTATTATGTATGTTGATGACCTTGCTCCAGCCGTGGAGCCGATTCCAGCTTACAAAGAGATATGCATAGGTCCCGTACATGATCGTCGGCGAGTTGATTTGTATCGCTGGAACTGTAATGCTTACGAGGTTGAAGGTTGACTCGTCCACTGTATATTGGGCAGCCGCTTTGGTTGTTCATGGGCTGGGCATGGGGTTGGCCATGCAGCTGCCTTATACCGCTGTGAACGTAGTCCTACAGTAAGTATATAAGCACCTAATCAAACACCTAACGCTGACCATAGTCGCAGCGAGGACGACGTCCCGACCGGAAATGGTATGTATTTCCCAATATTCTGCTGCCCGTCTGCCACTAACCGCTCCATCCAGCCATCGCCGTGTTTGTCTGGCAACTGGGAGGGTAAGTGTATTTTTTTTAGTCACCCCATGATTATATAGTCGCTCATAACTCGGACTAGGGCCCTAGCAATCGCCATCTCGCAAACAATTTCGTTAAACAACATCCTGCGAGAGGTGCCCCGGGAGATCCCCGAACTTTCGCCTGAGCGAGTCATGTCCTGGGGCGCGTCTAATCTTCAGGCACTCGCCCCCACTGCCGACGCGTTAGTCGAGCTTCGCAGCATCTGGTGCACATCCGTTTCGCATGTCATGATTTTTGCACTAGCCTGCATTTGTGCCTCTGTGCTCTTTACCGCTGGGATGGAGCGACTGAATGCAAAGGAGGTCGCAAATCAACGGCGGGAGGCCGGCGGGGAGGGCGTCCAGGTTGGTGTTGGCCTGGCATAATAGTCCTGTAGTATAGTAAGCGAAGATGCAGTCTGTCTGCATGTCTCCAGAATAGTCTAGCTATACACGAGGGAACCCACATCCCACCAATCAGGCATATGCAGTTAATCGACTATCGAGCAATGATCGCGAGTGGTCTGATCGTCTGGCCTGTCTGAGTAGAGAGTGATGATTTCTTATCCCTGCGTGCCTAGTGGGTCGTCGCTTGAAGAAACCAGGCTTTCCCTTGTAGGGTATATCCAGAGCCATGGCGTCCCACCTTGATAGCAAGAGCAAGTGAGCGCGCCAAGCGAGTGCTTGCTCAGCGCAGGATGGATTAGATTAGGACCGGGCCGCCGATCCTGACCGGAAAGAAGGAAGAATGGCGACACTTAGCCCTAAAGTAGCGCATCTGCAACCCCGCCCCATGGCAAACTGTCAGCCTGACGAATTTCTCGGTTATAATGAGTTACCCACTCATCGCCTAGTGCTTACTCCATGCATTTTAAAATAGCACTGTTGCAACCGCACGAGCGGGGTCGCGCGGCGATGTTACTCGGAAAGGTTGGTCAGATCGGATTCACGTTGGCAATCGCCCCCAAACATCGCTTCCAAGGCACTGTCCGTGTAATCAGGTCGTACATAATGCCTGTCAATAGCACTGCACAGCGTACAGCCCCCTCCGTCCCGATGTGATTCCCTGGGGGGGATTGGATCTTTCTCCTTCACGCTGTCAGCCCCCTAATGGTGTTCCACAGACCAGACATATCTAACCTGGCCCCGCCCACTTCGTGGACCTCGACCGTCCAAGCGACATACCCTCTAAGGCTGCGGGGCTGCATAGGCTGCTCGTCATTCTTTTTTATGTGAATAACACATTAGACTGTGCAGTGTTGCAACACCACTGTTGTCCACGTTCCATCATGACAAACTACCAGACAGACACGCCTGCCAAGGTGACAGGGCCGGTCTTCATTGTAAGTCAGAGTGACCGGCTCATGTACGCTTCCATCTGGCTAACCTACTACTGTACTGAGCTGTAGGGCGTCCTTTGGGGTGCAACCGGGCTCTCGTTTCTCTTCGTTTTAGCGCGCACACTCGCTCGTATCTATACCTTCCGACGTCTCTGGCTTGACGATGCCTTCGCCATCGGCGCATGGCTGATGCTTCTAGTCCAGGCGATCACTTGGCAGACTCAGGTGGATTCCATGTACCTTCTCTTTCAGCTAGATGCCGGCAACCTCATGCCAACGCCCGAGATCCTGAATCGCCTGGCACAACTGGAGCGGGCCGAGTGCGCCATTCTGATCCTGTTTTACTCGTCCTTATGGTCTATCAAAGCCTCGTTCCTGATCTTCTTCCGCCGTATCGGAGGGACGGATCGCTCGTGGCTCATCTGGTTCTGGTGTGTCGTTGGCTTCGTTGCTGCGACGTATTTCGTCTGCTTGGGGGACATTCAGTACCCTTGCCTTCTGAGAGACCAAGCGTATATCCTAGGTATGTTCACGAGGAGGATCGCATCCTGCTTCTTCCATGGACTAGGCTAACTGGTGGACTTTTCCTTCGATAGAAAATTGCCCGAAAAAAGCAGCTGTTCTGTTTCAATACAATACATTCATCATCAACCTGGTGTTGGACGTCCTCACTGATCTCACCAGTATAGTCTACCCCTCGTCACCCGTATCGACTGGCTTACTGACCCTGAATTCCCAATGTAGTTATCAGCCTCCCAATCACCCTGTTATGGAACGTCCGACTTCCCCTCCGCCACAAGATGATCCTGATGAGTATCCTATCGTTGGCGGTGCTCATCATCATTGTGGCGATCGTCCGAGTCGCTGTCGTTGCCACAAAGGAGAAGAATTCCGATATGTCCTGGCTGTGGATGTGGAGCTTTATCGAAGCCACTGTCGGTATGTATCTCTTGAGGATTCCCGATCGTGCAATCACCATGTGTGTACTAACGAAAACCCCTACCAGCCAACATCATCGCATGCGTTGGCTCCTTCCGCCAGTTGTTTGTGAAACAGGACAAGAACCGCACTTCCGCGTATCCAGGACGTTTTCAGGCTGAGTACCCAGCCGTGGATGCTAAGCCGGGGTTCCAGCGTGTTCGCACCCGCTCGGAAGGAAGCTCCGATCTCCAACTTAATTCCTATGATAGTCACCGCGAGCTAACCCCCGTTGTATAAATGCTCACGTTGTCGGTGTTAATGTTTAGCGCGTCTCTTAATTTTCTTATACCCCCTGTATATCAGTTTTGGCTACACGATGAAATGTTTATAATGTTACAAATGCCGTTTTTCCACGTTCCTGTGTCATATTGTGTAAATGCCCAATAATCTTGCGGAGTCAAGTGTTCCAAATATGAGTATCACCATTGCCAGCTGTTCTGGCAACCCTCAAATAGTGGATTTCGGGGTCGGCCTAGTTATTTCGTCGCCCTGCTCTTGTCCCAGTGCATAACTAGCTGAAGTTCAAGGATTCGATGGATTCCAATGGCGCCTTCCATGTCCCTTCCCTTCACCCGTGCCTCTCCGTATGAATTACGTTTGCTGCATAATTGTTTTAAACTGATGGAAACATTTGTACAAATAGATTTACTCACTATTCTCAGCCTAATAGGGTTATCTGTAAGTTGATGTTAAGCGTGGGGGGAAACATTGTGTCTTATAATGGTTAGTTCTGGATATGGATATATATTTTCTAGCTATGAAGTACTGCGGTGATCAGTTGAAGGTTGGCTCGACCATCTTGCCAGGTATGAGTACCTCGGTTTCACTAGTCTTTCAATGGATTATTTGTTTATTTTGTTCATTTCTCTCTCTCTCTCTCTCTGCCTCTGTGTGTATGTTTTCTATCCTCTGTTGCGTAGAGTCTAGCCACGTGCCGGGATCCTCACTGTGATACGCGGAAACCTCGGAACCCTAAATTGGAAAGCCAAGTTTTTCTTTTCTTCAGGATAACCTCGAATAATTGGCTCTTCGCTGCAATCCCCACTATGGCGAATAAACTCGCTAACCACCCACAGATAACCTCGCATAGCTCTGGAACGCAGTGGAACCCATCAGGGGATAAGAGAAAGCCCCATGAGAGTTGAGACAGATCCGCAGCGAAAAAAAAAAAAATTAAAAATGGGGGACGTCCAGCAGCCCCCCGTCATCAACATACCACCCAAGTTAAGCTAAGATAAGATGCAATCCCCTATAGCCACGGAACGATTACTGGCGACGACAGATCACCTTATCAGATCGCAGCAGAACCTAAGCGATCGTCAACAGCCATGGATCCACCCTCGATTAATCCAGAGCGTGGACCCGATCAAGGGCCGCCAGCTCCGAGTGTCCCAACCCGTGCGAAAGGGAGAATTATTGCTTGTGGACCTGCCCTATGCGCTCATCCCGGTCGTGGATCACCCGGACCAAAGTGAAGACATCCGCTGTAGCAATCCTGCTTGTCATAGACGTGTTGCTCGGACCGTAGAGCGCGTATCTTGCCCGACCCGATGCTCGGCCGATGCGGTCTGGTGCAACGCATCGTGTCGGGAAGCCGACAATCTCCGCCATGGGGTTGAATGCACCTGGTTAAAGAAATACGCGACCTCCATACGCTCGAAATGGGGCGAGTATGACTTCGGCATGCTGTGGCTCATCGTGCGCATCCTTGCCAACCGGCATGTGGAATTTCACAACACACCCTCAAGCGACAAAACTGGTCCCGACCCCAGTTCTTTCGAGACGGGTTGGAATGCGATCCAATCGTTCTGCGGGTCGCAAGAGACCTGGGCTCACTCCCAAGTGCGACATTGGGCCCTGTTGGTCAAAAAGTATCTGGGAAACAGCCCGTCCCTACCACATGGCATGACCTCCGGCGAGGTGCTGGACCTAATCTGTCAAGAAGAGGCCAATTCATTTGGCCTGTATCCGAGGGAGACCGGAGCGTTTCCACTCCCGGAGCCTGCAGTCGATCGCGGAGAGCAGTTCGGGGCTGGAGTATACCCGACTGCAGCTCTGGCGAATCACTCTTGCTCTCCGAATGTCTGATCTATTTATCATCCAATCCTATGTTTGCTCATTTACTAACGTTTGGTGTAGATAATGCATAAGCCGGATAATCAAAGTCGAATGGTCTTTGTCGCTTCAAAGGACATAGCCACCGGCGAGGAGTGCTGTATATCGTACTTCGATCTGTCGAAGAAGGTCGAGCTCCAAGATCGAAGGGAGCATCTTCAAGGGTCGTTCCGCTTTGTTTGCAAGTGCAATAGATGTGTCTCGGAGGAACCTCCTCAGGAGGAGGTGCAATGGGACGAGTTTCCGTCTATGGAGGATTTCTAGACTAGAGACGGTCTCTGGGACATACCGATACGAGACTGAATGACATATGGATGTATATAATCAAACATTCGATATCTTAGACGCCATGCGTTCATTGCTAAGATATAAAGATTTACCCAACTGTAATTCATTGATTTAAAGGGTCAACAAGCAAACCCATTGCCAAACGAAAGATAAGTCAACCTACATCACATTAAAGAATCAGCCAAGTATCTGCACTATACCTCTCGGGCGACCACCCTATCAATAATCTTGGCCACTTCCGTAGTCATACTTAAATGAACACCATGCCCAGCATCCAACTCCACCGTGTCAAAAACCCCACCCTGAGCCCTGGCCTTCTCCACCATAACCTTCTGAAATTCAAACGGTACAGCAGCATCTTTCGTCGTATGAATATACGTCGCCGGGATCTCCCTCCAAGCACACCTCTCCAGCGGCTGCAACATCGCATCTCCATTCCACTTCGTCAACGTCGAAACGAGATTCTCAGCATCCACATCATCCACCCCGGGACCAGCCATGAGAGCTTTCAAGTCTTCTCTCGGAAACAACTCAAGAATATCAGATGCATTAGCGATCTGGTCGGCGGTACCGAATTCTTTGGCAATGTCAAGTATACAAGCGCCTTCGGTGAAAAGAGAAGCACACATGTAGACCAGATGGCTGACTCCGCCGGTAAGACCTCGCTTCTTACGACCGTTCAGTCCGAGGTCAAGGACGGCGTTGGTCCCGACTTGTCCGCCGTAGGAGTGCATAATCACTACCACTGTTCGGCCGGCGAAGACAAGGCTTTCGACATATCCGTGAATTAGATCTGTATCGGTTGTGAGATCTGCGTTGGGTGGGTTTGCGCCGTTCATGCTTGGGAGGCGCGGCACGTGGACTTCGTAGCCGTTATTCCTGAGTGCTTGTGTGAATTTGGAGTAGGACTTTGGGGTATGCCATGCTCCAGAGATTAGAAGCAGTGTTGGTTTGGAGGGGTCCATTCTTTTGTAGTTGAGATACTGGCGTAGCTGGACAGGGTAGTGGAAGTGTTGACGACATTCGCTGGTTGTAAGGCTGGGAATGTCAAGTTTATATAGTCGTGTAGCATTGTTAAGCATAGTAGCCTCAATCCGGTAGTTTAACTAATTTCACATGGCATTAAACGTCGCAACCAATAGGCTTAGGCTCACTATCAATGGTCAGACAAACTCCAACCAGTCGCAGACGCAGAATTACGAGCCCCCTGGCCCCCCACACAGTAGTGCTTATGTCCAGGTGGCTGGAAGTGCGTGACCAATGGCAGTTTGACCGTATATATATGTGCCTAAAGGCACTAGACCGCTAATTATCATGCTTTAGGTATCGTCGCCCTGAGTGGCTTTCGCTAGGAAAAAGGAAGCGTAGTGATTGTATGACACTGGATCACCTCATAGAGGGATAGAGGGTCAAATCCTCTGTGAAAGCTTCAAAGCGAGTTCATGACATCAGATCATTAGCTACGGGGCTTTATCCTTACAAATAAGATATCCTGCTCGTATAAAGTGTGCGCTCCGATTCGCCTTGTTGCCTCGGTGGTAGTCCCACGGATCCTTATACTGAGTATCAAGGAGCTTTCTGTGTCAGTACAGCTGGAGGAATCTAAGCTCTTGTAAAAGCTGATTTGGAACCTCGTCTTTGTTCCTGCTTGCCTTTTACTAGTATAGCAAATATGCGTGCCTTGGTTGAAGATATGGTTGCTTCCTGTTGACATCGGACTAGATCTAATGTCAGTCCTGGAAGCTTGAGCATTCCGGTCGCTAATACCGAGGATCAGCTTCCCCTATTTACCGGTGGGACTTCTCAATCCTTCGGCAACCACGACTGGGCGACCTTTGTTGATCAGGTAGGTATTGGGGGTCGTACTATGGCGGTCTCTGGCTATTGACCAGCCTCCGACTTGTCAATCCCTTAGTCTTGAACGTATGTCGCTGTTGAAAAGGTCCTGTGGCCTTTCTGTCTATGCAGCGTGGGCGGCAAGATTCAGTATAATAAAAAAGGTCTGGCCCAAGAACCGAAACAAGCGTCAAGGAATGTACTTACCTACTACCTCAAGAGACCAAATGAAAGAAAAATGTGAACTAAAAAGGGCTCAAAAGATCGGACAGCATATTTTCCACCTCCAATTCATCGCGACAGCCCTCAAATACCTCGTCGACGACATCAGCATGCTAACGCATCAAGCTTCGGACGCTGTAATGCGCCTTAGTATACTCCCAATATTCAGGAAATCGACCTGCATTCTCCCATCGACAATACCCGTTGTTCTTCCATTTTCTGCGAGAATATTCCTTGGGTTAAGGTCGCCATGCGTAAACACAATTTCGTGATGAATATCATGCGATTTGGCCGCACGTCTCCGAATTTCCTCCCAAAAAGGATCAGTTAAATACTTGTTAAAATCGGCTTCCGTCTTGAACCGTAGGTCTTCTCGCTGACTATCGGGAATTTGCCAGTCCAAGATACTGCCACCTTGCGAACTACAAATTTGAAAGTCAGTCATCTTCGGGATTTTCCGAAGTTCAGAAACATATCGTTTCAAGTCAGTCACGGCTTGCTTCACTTGTTCATCAGTCATAGTGTTCAGCATTTGACCGATTGGGCATCCAGGAACACCGGTCATGAGCAAGTAGGAAGAATGGGGAGTTTCCAAGACGTCGATTGCTCGTGGTGCGGGAATATGAGTCGATTGTTGTACTATGTGGAGACTGTGAGCTTCAACATGATATGGTGGTGCCAAGACTGGGGATCCTCTTCGCAAATCAAGCCAAATGGGAGTTTAAATACGGTCATAGAAAGGGAAGGGCCATAAATACCAGAACCAATCCAGAGTAATCCGTCGTAAACAGATGCTCGAAAAAAAGATGGTAATGCTACCCAGAGCTTTCAGAAAAGCGGGAAAAAAGGCGGCGCCAATGAAGGGAGAGTTGATTCTCTTCCTATATACTATTAAAACCCAGTTGACTATAAAGGTATTGGTCTTACCGCTAGCATAATTGAGTGATGTGTTCATGTACTTTTCTGTCTCCATCCAGGCTAATGCCTTTAAAAAACATGCGTGAACACCAATGAGTTCTTCGTTGAGAATTGGGGTTAGCTAAGGGGACCTATTCTCTAGGTGTATCTCGTCCGTTGACAAAGACAGGCGAGCGCAGTGTTGGGGTTTAAACCAGTTGGTATTGACGTTATACTCGGGTAAGTTAACATTAATGTAAATTCCATTCCCCGGGGAATGATAACTTACAGTCTGCTTTTGACTCGTATCGGGATGGTTTGCCCAGCTTTGGACCATTAAAAACACCTCCCCTTCCTTCAGGGCATCAAAGGCCTGTGCAGACAACATCCAGATGTTATCAAGTCTCTCTGATTGCTTATAGTGGCCCTCAAAAGACGAACGAATTATCTCCAATCGCTCTAGAGATAAAAACGCGCTCAACATTCCAGATAGAGCAGCCTCGCGTATCGATTAGCTAGGTGGATATTGTATTAATATAACACGTACTACTTCTGACAAATCTGGATCTGCGAACAGATGAGGCGAGATCATGTGAACATATTTTATGTCGTGATCCAAGTGCGACTTGAACGGTGTACACGTCAGACAACACTGTCCTCCATCCATTTCATAGAGAAGCTTCTTCGTCTCAGTGGAAAGTGAGGTTGCTAATGTCGGTCGCACTAAACCTCGGATTAGAAGATCAATAACTACTTAATCTAGTCGGACATTCCCACTGAAGATGTTTACATACACTTGTCGATAAGGATTTTCCATTCTGACAGAAACTGCGATACTGATTTCTCTGGTGCTTTGGATCCGTTTTCCGTAGATGTCATGCGAAGAAAGTATCGCGCTGCTTCTTGAGGATCAAGCGCGTCGTTGACGAAATCGCCAAGTATAGACCGATCTGGATGAGGCACGTCTGCGATTGCAAGCAAGGCTTCGTATTAAGATGACTTTATGTCCTGCAAAAAGAGCTGGGATGCTGACCCGTGAATATTTCAGGGAATAGCCATGGCAAACAGTATTTGACGAAAATAGCGACTTGAATTGGAACAGTGCGTTCAAAGCAAACTTGCGTGATCACGTTGGGGTTCTTTGGGTTCGGATCATTCCTGGCCGTATGTTTTGTTTGCACGTCCCCGAGCGCCTCTTCGAATGTATGGGTCATGTGACTTATCGGCGAGATCCTAGATCCTTTGGGGAGTGAGACCTATAGCAACGAAGTCGATGATGGACAAAAGGAACCTGGCGGTCGTATAGGAAAGCCATTACGACAGGTCAAGATGGGGACCTCGACGACCCTCGTCGAAGGTTACTAATTATAACCAACGGTGGAAAACTTCGACTAGGTTAACTTAACGCCGAAACACCGATATGCCGATCATAAACCCGCCCGTTCCCGGCATCGGTCTGGGACAATTCCTCACTCTCTTTTCTTCCAGGCCACGGGGAACAGATATATAAACAGGTACACAATGGAGTCACGAGCACATCGCAAGCGAAGAAGGGTACAGTTCTCATGTGCGGAATGCCATCGGCGCAAAGTCCGTTGCGACCGAAATGACCCATGCGGTCGGTGTTCCGCGGCGGAGATCCGCTGTGTCTACGCCGCCGACCGAGATGAAGAAGCTCACTACCTCACCGAGGTGGAAGCAAGAGACAACGCTGCAACCAAAAGTGGTGTTCGCCGCACCGCTCCAATAACAAACAGTGCAAGATCGTTGCCCCCTTCTCACCAGCAACCATTCTCTTCACCTGCCACCAAACAACGTGATGATAGTCAAAGAGGCGTCACCTATTTACGAGGCCGTGTCAGCGAAGTACAGCGCGATGGAAATGAGTCTGTGGATCAGAGAACTATTCACGGGGTCATGTCCAAAGCTCGCCTTCTGGGGACCACTCATCCTATCGCAACTTATCGTCAGGTACGTCTACCCCGCCCGGGCACGTTGCGGCGTAACTCATGGGTCAATATCAGTGCGATGAGATGTATCCCATCGACTTCAACCCAGAGTGTCGGCGGGCCACAGAGACGATTCCCTCTTCGCTACTGTCTGAGGTGCAGGGGTTAATTGCCTCCTCTAAAGCTACGGCGCGATGTGTAAAGAACCACCAAACGCCGGCAGGCTTAGCAATGGAAGCGGCCGTCAGATCTTTACCGGCTCGGGACGTGTGTGATAAACTTGTTGAGCATTATCTACGCATCGTCGAGCTTCCATTCCGCATTCTGCATATTCCAAATTTTCGGCGGGAGTACTCTGCCTTTTGGGACGAGTCGAGCAAGCGACGACCGTTGTTTGTTGTCATTGTGCTTCTAATCTTGTCCATTGGTGTCCAATTCTCTGATGAAAAAGAGACAGACCCCCTTCAACGTCAGTATGCTCGTCAATGGATTCGAGCAGCCCAAGCCTGGCTTTCAGACATCCGATGCAAAGACTTCGCCACCATATCTGGGATACAGGCCCATTGCTTGGTTGTACTCTCGCTGCAATTCAACGGTAGCAAGCCTGATCGCATATGGCTCGCACAGGGGGTACTACAGCGCATAGCGAACTATATGGGCTTACATCGCGACCCAACCCACTTTCCTGAAATGCCTCTTTACCATGCAGAGATGCGACGACGGTTATGGAGCACCATTATGGAGTTTGAGGTGCAGGTATCAATGGACCTTGGAATGTTACCCAACACAATCGAGTTTGATACCACCCCCCCTTCAAATCTCGACGATGAGGCATTTGAGGAGACAACTACGACCTGCCCCAAGCAGGCACCCACATCAACACAAACTCAAAGCTCGCTACAAATCCACCTACGACGCTCTCTAGCGGCTCGGATAACGATAGCTCGACTTATGAACGATACTTTCACTGAGCCTTCATACGATGATGTCTTGAAAGAGACTAACAATTTAGCAAGGATTATTACCGCGAGCGAAGCAAGCTTGCATTTGTTTACTGTAGTCCACCGCAACCTAATAAATTTTCTCACGCGCCGTTTCCTGCTAGCCTTACACCGGCCGTTTGCAACCAAGGCTCTCCAAGATCCACGGTATTACTATTCTCGGAAGGTCTGCCTCGATAACGCTCTCCTTCTACTTACTCCTGAACCAGATTGGGATTTCAATCAGATGCTCCTAGTGTCTATCATACTCTTTCGGCACATTATGCATCATGCTGCAATTGTGCTCTGTGTCGAGGTAGTAGGCCAAATCAAAGAAGATCAATCGGAGAAGCAACTTTTACAACTGCGTCAGGACGCTAGAGGACAACTCCTGAGCAGGATCCGGAGGGTTTTGAACATGACAGAGAAACGTCTTCACGAGGGTGAAACCAACGTGAAGAGCTATGTCTTTCTACACATGGCCATCGCACAGATTGAAGCCATGGAGCAAGGCATGGATGTTGCCGCGCATGTCTTAAAGGCAGCCACAATGGCCGCACGGGAGGCGCTAGACATTCTGCAACAGCAGAGCGGCACTGAAACGCAAGATCTTGGCTATACAGCCCGTTATTTGGGGTCGGAATTTGATACCATGCTTCAGGACGATTCCGTACCACTCACACTAACAGAACTCAGCAATGCAGGCCTGAGCTTTGGGGATATGGCTTCTTGGATATTTTCAGACTCCATGGATGAATATCCGCTCTAGTCAGTGCATTGTAAACTAATGGACATCTCCTCCTCTCGCTTCCCGTCCTGTTGAGGAATAAATAGATTTTGCAAAGAAAGCACTGATATTCTGCGGGCTATCGTTCCCACTTTGTGAATACATTCCTCTTGAGGAACCCATAATATAGTTGAAGGGCCTGGCAGGAATAGAATTAGAAGATTTTCCGACGCACATGAGCTGTGTAGCTAAACGAGGAGATATATTTAATGGGTTCGTATACTGCCAACATACCTTGCTGGAATACCAGCATGATTGGAGGCTCATAGGTGGATTTAGTCGCTAGTATCCGATGTTGTATGTTTTCAGTAGCATAAAGCCCTCAATACTTGGTCACGGTCATGCGTAGTACAGGCTTGGTGTGAATTTGCTACCTTAAAGTCTGAGCTGTATTATTGGAAAAGCTACAGGTGACTTTTGTATCTTGGTGGAACAGAAGCTGAAGAAGAGTACTTTGAAAGCTGGAGCCGTATACTATACCACAGTCATTTGCATGATGCCCGATATAGCGAGAGAGAATATCAAGGTGGACAACAAAAAATACATAGAAACATAGAATATAGCTACATCTACCCAAACTTACTGTAGTTATGCTGGTTCGAGAATTCCATATTTTTTACGGAGAGAGAGTCCTCGAAGGTGAGGGATATCTTCATTTAGGATCTGCCGAGCCACCAGCCCTAACCTCATTATCGCCGCTCCTCGCCCGAGATCTCCGCACCGACCGCCGCTGAGGCGAGGCAGCGTAAACAAGGTATAAACTACTTAAGGATCTAGATTTTACAATAATTTGAAACTCTGTATCAATTTGACGACTCTGCTTTCAACTTTCCTTTCTTTCTTTTCTTCTTCCCTTTCTTTTTTTACTCACTCTTGCAACCAGATTCAATTCACCGAGTCTCATCATCTCCAGGTTCTCAGCATGTCGGACAATCCAAGCGACCAGCAGGATGCCAAGTTGACATCGAGCATGCCCCCCACTGTTTGGAAGCCTGAATTCCCAGATGGGGGTTCACGAGCCTGGTCAGTCGCTGCAGGAGCTGCAGGACTGATGTTCTGCGCCTTTGGATATGTGAATAGCTTTGGCGTATACCAGGAATATTATTTGTTAAATCAACTCTCGACGCGGCCGCCCGACGATATCTCATGGATAGGGTCACTACAGGTGTTTTTCCTATTCTCAGGCACCTTAATTGGTGGGCCGTTATTTGATCGCTATGGATCTGTGGTTGGTGCACTCCCTCCCTTCCCCTTCTCTTCATCCCTTGTTCTGCTAGGCTAAAGGAAAGCGCATGGATCTACATACTGACTAGGTCGATCATTGAACTAGGTACTTTGGCCAAGTGCCCTTCTCTTTGTGTTCTCTGTTATGATGACCAGTCTCTGCAAAGAGTATTATCAATTTCTGCTAGCCCAGGGCATCCTGGAGGGCATCACGTCCGGCATGATCATGGCGCCCGGTCTGGCAGCCGTGAGCCACTACTTCTTCCACAACCGTGGCGCCGCGCTGGGACTCGCAGTGGGAGGGTCGTCTCTGGGTGGGGTGATTTTCCCCATTGCGTTGACGAAAATGCTGAATCAGCCTAGCCTGGGATTTGGCTGGAGCGTTCGCATTTGTGCATTCCTGATGCTCGGTATACTACTGCCCTCATGTGTAGCTGTACGGCCCCGTCTACCACCACGCAAAAAAGCCATTGTTCTCTGGTCAGCCTTCCGAAGCCCTCTGTTTCTCAGCACAGTCCTCTCCAACTTCTTCCTGGTCATGGGACTCTTCATTCCCATGTTCTACCTCCCCACCTACGCTAAGCATGCACACGGCATGCCGCAACAACTCTCTCTCTATCTTGTCGCCATGTTAAATGGTGGCTCATTTTTTGGTCGTATCATCTTGGGTATGGCTGCTGATCGAGTCCTGGGTCGTCTCAATGTACTTGGAATCTCTAGCCTGGCCACTGGTATTATGTGCTTCTGCTGGCCACGGGCCCAATCGGTTGGGGCGATTATCGTGTTTTCCACCATCTACGGCTTCACGTCAGGTGCGGTCGTCTCCATGCTGTCGGCTTGTTTTGCCCAGATTCCGAAGGATCCTGGCGACATTGGAACATACATTGGGATGGGCATGTTCTGTGTAGCCTTTGGGGCTTTGATCGGAACACCCATCAGCGGCGTCCTTGTGTCTCGATCTGGCGGTTTCGAGACAGCGTCGATATTTAGTGGGGTGATGACTACAGTCGGTAGCTTCATGGTCCTGTTTGTGAAGGTTCTGTCAGGCAAGGGGATGTGGTCTAAGTATTGAGGCACATAAAGTCTCTCTCCGCGGGCTGAGGAATGGCACAACACCGCGATTATTGATAATGTTGTCCTGTTTCGGTTATCCTGGTATTTATTACAATAGACCGAGTGTCGGAAGGAGTCTTTTTCTTGATACAGAATACTGCTTATAATGTAATTGAGAAGACTTTTTCAGGTAATATAACCAACCAGACAAGAGCAGCTGGGATACTCATCGTATGTAAGCATCTAGTGGGGGACAATGTCTTCATCACGTGCGTAAGGCAACATCGAGCTTGTATTCAAGTCAATAGGTCATATTGTTACATTTTATTTATTATCTTTATTACCATCATTGGTTATTTTAAAAAGGACAAGCTCTTACTACGTCATCGCTGCCTGCAGAGGCAATAAATACCCTGACTTGTTACAGCGAACCCAGTCTCTGTGCGTGGTTTCCAGAATGGAGAATGGCTGGCATTGGCTGCCCGATCATCAGCCACAGGAGTCTGGGTATACCCCGATCTACTCGATCGCAGAGCTTAATGGTTTGTTCATGCGTGCCGTGTGCCAGCGACCAATCACCCTGCGCAACGCCTCAGTGGACACTACTAGTACGGTAGAGAACCTTGGAAGGAAAATGAGCTTTCAAATTGTCCATTCTCTGACCTAGGTATCCAATCATCCTCGCTAAGTCCACTGCATTTTGCACAGCCAGTGATCACTATCATTGGTGCACCACCAGGTGGCTGCTCCTATCAGGTATGAATAAGCTGAAATTTCTTGCTGATAGCCAATGATAAGGGGCCTTGGCAAGGCTATGGACTTTCCTATCGAAATGATCATTGTTAGCCCGTACCACAAAACAAAGGTCGGTAGACGTGGCCGGAGGCAGTACGGTCCGTAGCCTACCCTACACGCAATGATATAAATTTATAAATGTCGTGGCGAAACGCACCCAGGGATCTCGGAAGATTCATTGTCTTTCTGCAAACCCTGACGGAGCCTCTGCGAGACTACTCTCCTTGTTATTCTTTTGGTTCCCTTTTTCCTTCTCTTTTTACTGCAGACAGCATCCCTTCAGGATGGCATGGTTTCCCGCGGATCCTGACTGGACTGACTTCTACCTCCCCCCAGGGACCGAACAAGAGCTGGAAGATCTCGAGAACGTCCTCCGTGACATACCGCAACTCTCCAGCCAACAACATGCAATGCCCAGTTACCCCCAGTGCGATCTCCCGACGACGGATGCCGCACCCCCGGATCCACATCCTAGTAGTGCTAGTAGCTTAATTGCTCCATCGCCCAATCACAACCCAGCACTTTGCAATCCATCCGCCACAGGCCGACACAACCCTGTGATGCCGGCTTCTCCTGCTGTGCAGCCGTCCGAACCATTGGCGAACCCTGGAGCAACCCCCAAGGTTCGGAAAGCCCGAACCCCTCAAAAGTCCCTTCCACCACAGTGAGTCCCATCCCATAGTTATATTTCTCTACGGGGAATTCGTTTTCATAATCTAACAAGATTCTCGACTCAGGGATAACAGTACCACCCCCCTCCGGTGTGGCTGGAAGGACTGCACGTACAACGGTACGTTCGGACGGAAGGCCGAGTTAATGCGACATATCGCTCTCTTGCACGTGTCGCCGCATTCGTACGACTGCCCGGTGCCGGGATGTAGGAAGGTCTGTAATCGGTCGGATAATCTGCTGGATCATATCCGCCGGGCACATTAGATCCAGGGGCAGTGTGGTGGTAGGCCCTTTATTCTGTCGCTACAGCTGCGTACATGACTACTCATAGCATTGGGGAATCAAGCGAATGGATTCATTTTGCCACGCTGATGATCCCATCCTCTTTTGCATCTTGGAATGTATTCATTTGATTGCTAACGCCTCATGAAGAATATTCTTAGCTGCCAGTCTAACTGAAGGAAGATTAATTCTCGGGAATCTTATGATCATGTGCATCAACGCCCGCATTCCAACGGTATTTCGCAGCCGGGTGATCGGTTGGTGGCCCACTTTGGCCCGGCGTGCCGTAGAGGTTCTCCCGATATGTGCCCTTATTGACCGCATACTCATCCCAGAACAGCCCACGACGGCGAAGTTCCGGAATGAGCAGTTCGATGATATCCTTGAACGAGCCGGGCTTGATGGCGTATGCCTAGTGACAGTTAGTAGGATATACTTCGTACATGAATATTGGAACCCGATATGCTCCGAACTGACAAGGTTAAATCCATCGACATCCGCTTCTTCCACCCATCGCTCCATCTCGTCCGCTACCTGCTGGGGTGTACCAACTGGGGTTGCCCCTAAGCCGCCCACGGTGATATGCTGTCCGACGGTAGATTTAGTCCATTTATCGACGCCAGGCGTGGCCTTGGACCACCCTTCGACAGCGGAACTGTAAAATAATTAGACATACTACGATCGGGAAGCTATTTTTATGACTGTGTACATACCGAATAGCATTACTCTCCACATGTCGCAACTCCTCATCATCACCATACGTATCCAGGTTGATGCCAGTCCACCCACCAAACAGAGCCAATGCCCCATCGATCGACCCCAAACTGCGATAATACTTGAATTTCTCCTGGGCCTCCTCCTCTGTCTGACCAAGGACGGGACACAGAAGAGCCAAGAATTTGATACTCTGCGGATCGCGCCCGAACTGCGTCTTCGCCAGCTCGCGGATTTCCGCAACGTTCTTCGCTACAACTACGGGGCTATGTCCGGCCACAAAGATCGCTTCGGCATGTTGGGCCGCGAAGGCCTTTCCTGACTTTGAGGTGCCGGCTTGCAGAATGACAGGGGTCCGCTGCGGGCTGGGTTGGCAAATATGTGGTCCGGGGACGCTGAAGTATTTTCCGACATGGTTGATTTCTCGGACTCGGGATGGATCGGTGTAGACTCCTCGCTCTCGGTCGAGGACGACAGCGTCGGATCGCCAGGATGATTCCCATAGTTTGTATGTTACTTTGATGTATTCTTCGGCGATTTCGTAGCGGTCGTCGTGCTATCCATGGTTAGAATGAACTCTCTTTCGCAGATGGGGAGACAGATGTGTCTACCTGTGGTTGCTGAGTATGACCGAGGTTTCGGGCCGCAGAGTCAAGGTATCCGGTCACGATCTATGGGTTAATTTATATTAGAAATAACGCAGCTCAATTAAACAAGTCCCACTCACATTCCAGCCGACACTATGAAAACGCAAATATTGAATTAGTGACGCCAACAACCTAAAGCCTTCTGGTAACTCACCGCCCCTTAGTCAGATGATCAATAGTCGACAGCCGTCTAGCCAAGTGATATGGCTGCTCATATGTCGTCGTGACCGTCACCCCGAACCCGATATTCTGAGTGGCAGCCGCCATGGCAGGCACCACAGCCAAGGGCTCATTAACCGGCCACTGGGCGCCTGAAATAATCGCCGGCTCCAGGTTTCTTGGCCCTTTGTATACATCATAGCCCCCTGAAAGTTTCTCAGTGTATCGTTCACCTCGAGGTTTGTGAGCGACATACCGAGAACATCTGCGATGAAGATGCCGTGGAATTTGGCCGATTCGAGCAGTTTTGCTAACTCGATCCAGTGGTCGATGTCATTGAAACGATGGGATTCATCTTCGGGGTGGCGCCATAGACCCGGCGATTGGTGGCCACTGCCTATACTGGAGGTTAGCGGTCCGTCTGGCATGAATTGGCTATGTCGAAGTTGGGCGTACACATTTCAACGAAGGCATTGAGGATAAGTGACTTGCGCCGGGGATTTGTTGCGGATAGATTGTCAGTCGCAGTCATCTTGAAAGAAGTGCACGGCCTTTCAACTGCAAGGATAAACTGATATGTGAGAGAAGTCCAATTTTTGGAGGGGTAAGAGCCCTATATCAATTGAATTTCAGTCGCCCGGCTGTGTGCAAAGCGACAAAGCAACAAGAAATGAAAGTCAATATGACGAGCCGTCACTCAGCAAATATTAATATCTGCCAGCAGAGTTCACCCAGGACTTCCCCTCATCCTTGTTGCTATTCAGTGGGATTGAGGGGTTGCTCTTGTGCTGCATAGCATCAAAGTGGGTCGCGATGACACCATGTGGGATGTGAGAGGACACCCATACAAATTAACCATCACGTCGTTTTAAGCTTAGGACACAGTTTCCCTGTCCATACCCTGTTCCTGATAATAGCCGGGCTTTGGCCATCAATGGAAGATCCAAAATTCAGTCGCCGGGCCTTTCTCTAAAGAGAAGATCCGCCGCTACTCGTCATCAAAAACAAGCATCACGCAATCCAGTACCCGATCATATGCCAATATGAAAATGATCGTAAACATGAAGTAGAAAATGAGAAAAAAGGGGAAATTAAGACTTAATATTCTCAGGATAGAATGTTGTTAGCATCGCGTTTGAAGTGGCCTCAATCCTTTCAGACTAATACATTATTCAAGTTATGGCGGGTGGAAAAGTGATTGTGATTTCCCCGTGCTCTATACCCAAGCCATAAGTATCGAACCGGGATATGTGCAATTAGAATTATTTTAACTTTTCCATGGCTACCAGACTATCGGTTTCTTGGACCATTTATTGAGTCATGCACGCTGTCCAGAGCCCATCTGATAAATGGATGGGCCAATCCCATCAGCTGTAAAGCCAAATCACCTCATACACCAACCGTATCATATCATCAACCCTCTCATAGTCCCTGATCTCTGCAAGGGCGCCGATCATGCACCACCCTGGGGTTTGGCGAACATGTCCATGCGTGCGAAGTTCAGCCGGCTACGAGTCCGTAAAGGATATGGAAATACTTATTGCGCGCAGCGCTCACCGCACTAAACTTCTCTTTGGCTAGAGACTGCCTGTGAAACTGTGCCCGCTTTAGAACTCCTGCTCTGTAACGGATAGAAAGAGCGTGCCTTTGTTAGCTCCATCTAACAGCGACCATGGCAAACCTGACCGCCAGGAGTGGCAATGGCTCTGTACAACCACCGTTGTCGCAGGCCGTTGGATATGTGGTCGTGGTGGTCATTGGCCTAATCATCGCTTTGGGTATACTCACTCCTATACACCTTCCGACTGCGTATTTTCTGGCGTTGCTAACTTCGTCTTAGTGATGATGCTTATCACAAAAGTCCTGAAGAAGACAACAGGAGAAGACAATAAGAAGACAGAAATGTAGGGTTCACTTAGTATGGATTCTATCCTATCTTGCTGACGGCATTCAGGTTCATGACCGCGAATCGAACTGTTCGGACCGGCCTAACAGCATCCGCCGTGATTTCTGTATGTCTCCTCCCCGACTCAAAGTCGAATCATGGAACCCTAACCAAAGCACACAGTCATGGCTTTGGACAACAGCCATGCTGGGCTCATCATTTGTCGGATACGACTATGGCGTAGCAGGCCCATTCTGGTTTGCCGCTGGATGCAGTCCGATGATTGTGTTTTTTGCCCTCATTGGAATATCCTGCAAGCGCAAAATTCCCGAGGCACACACTTCCCTTGAGGTGGTGAGAATCCGATATGGTGGGTTCATTTCACCTATGTGGCTCCTAGCTATGCTCACTCTGTCAGGTCGGACCGCCCATATTGTCTTCATGACGCTCTGCCTCGTCAACAATATTTTCGCCTGTGCGAACATGCTCCTCGGAGCAGCTGCTGTCATATCTGCTGTGTAAGTGCTGTCCATTACAGTGTCCGCATGGTCTAACACTAACACTTGGACAAGGACTGGTATGCACATCGTCGCTGCCACATTCCTCCTGCCCGTTGGTGTGACTGTGTATACTTTCGTAGGTGGTATCAAGGCGACGTGAGTAGAAGATTAACCCCGTCAGAGGATCGAGACTTACATAGCCACGCAGGTTCCTCACCGACTACTTCCACACCGCCATCATCCTTATCATTGCATGCTACTTTTCTATCAAAGCGTTCACCATCGACGAGGTCGGCTCGATCGGCAGGTTGTACGACCTTGTTCAAGCTGCTGCACAAAGACACCCTGTCTCAGGAAATCATGATGGGACCTACTTGACGATGACATCGAAAGGGGTAGGTCATCCGTATATTGCAACACCAGCGACGCTGACACTATCTCGAGGCGATGCTCTTCGGGATCCTGCACATTTGCTCCAACTTTGGCCTTGTGATTGTAGGTGCAATCACCCTTCTCTTTTCTAGGTGCTTCTAACTCCTCCAGATGGATACAAGCTATTTCATCAAGGCATTTTCCGCTGCCCCTTCCTCGGTAGTCCCTGGGTATACAATCGGAGGCATCGCGTACTTCGCCATCCCGTGGGCACTGGGAACCGTCATGAGCTCCGTCGCCATCGGACTCGAAAACCAACCATCCTTCCCCACATATCCTAGGGTGAGTATACCCCACAGTAACATACTGCCCAGTAATAACCATCACATATAGAGAATGACCTCAAGTGAGGTTAGTGGAGGACTCGTGCTGCCATATGCCGCCATGACAATTGCAGGCAAAGGCGGAGCAGCCGCGATTCTCCTGATTACATTCATGGCCGTGACGTCCACCCTTTCGGCCCAGGTAATCGCAGTCAGCTCCATACTTAGTTTCGACGTATATCGCGAGTATTTCAACCGAAATGCATCCGATCGCGACATCATTCGTGCCAGTCACTTCGGTGTGATTTTCTTCGCCGCATTCTCGGCCGGGTTTAGTACCATGCTCAACTATGTCGGGATTGATCTTGGTTGGACTCTATACATGCTTGGTAGGCTTTAAAACACCATACATACTATCTTACAATGGCATATATGACATACGCTGATTAATGTCCAGGCGTCGTCACTTGCCCCGGCATCTTCCCAATGGCATTCACCATTCTCTGGCGCCGCCAGAGCACGGCCGCTGCTATTCTCTCGCCCGTTCTTGGAATGGCAACTGGGATCGGTGTCTGGCTTGGAACCGCCCAGCATTTCTACGGCTCTGTTTCTGTTTCCGCGACAGGACAGATACTCCCATGCGTGTATGGGACCGTCGCATCTGCATTCTCGCCCATTCTGTATTCCGTCGCGATCACGCTAGTTCGCCCACAGAACTACGATTGGAATGACTTTAAAAAGGAGAAACTTGCCCTAGAACGGCTGGAGAGTGACTTGACAACCGTGCACAGCCATGAGAAAGGCCCCCAACCGGAAGGCAGACTAGAGGAAGGCCATCGACAGTCCTCCGCGTTTGATCCACAGGAATTGAAGCGATGGGGTCGCATTGCGGCGTTTTGGTCTATCGCGACCTTCCTCGGCCACTGGGTTATCTGGCCGTTGCCCATGTATGGGTCGAAGTATGTCTTTGGGAAGGGGGTATGTATCTTATTCTGGAAACTCTGGCTTCATGTCTAAGCTGACTTTGTAGTTCTTTTCTGCCTGGGTTGTCGTCGCTATCATCTGGCTTTGGTTGACTATGCTGGTGGCTATCTTTTATCCTATCTTCGACGGCGGCATCCAGCAGATCACACAAGTCTATCGAGGGTTGCGTGCGGGCAATGAGACGAACAAAACTGTCGGAAATGAGACCTCATCATCTCCTTCGATCAGTGACACAGCACCAGAGGAGGTGAAGAGAGAAGACCGAACTTAGTATCCTCTCTACTGACGATATCCCAGCCCTGGTGGGAGTAGTAGGTCTTTACCTACAGTATATTCCAACACTACTCAAGGAGATTTCTACCCCTTCCTTACTCACATAATAATCTAATCCATTCGAAGCACCACGATACCATAATCCACCTCTCTACACCACTCAGAAACAAAACACAATCACCCCCCAACCCCGTCCCCCCTCAGCTTCACCAACCTCGCAACCTCCTTCGCCGTATCAGTCCCCAAAGCCTCAAACCCCTTTACAACACCCTGCCTATCCCCGGGTTTCCTCTCCTGACTCATCTTCACCTTGCCCTCAATCCTGTCCACCTCCACACTCAGCCCGACAATATTCCTCTTCAAAACCCTTAAATACCCCTCAGGCGCCTCATCGACCCTCCAGGCCTCCTCCCCCGAGAACCCCATAACCTCTTCCTCACAATGAGCCGACAAACCCCGCAACTGCGCATCCAGAAACGCCCCCGTCGCGGCCGCTCAGGATCAAAATACACAGTCGCGGTCCCATACACCTGCACTGTACTATAATTCCACGTGGGGGCTACTTTCCCCGTGGCCGGTTTCGTCTCCGTGTAGAACTTGGGCGTCACGTAGTGGTGATGCGGGGAGGTGAAGAGGATCATGACTTCTTGGGATAAGCACGAGCCGGAAGGGGAGTTGGAGGCTGTGAGAGAGGCGGTTATGGCTTTGGATTGCGGGTTTTGGCGGGCGATGTGGCCCCGGAGTCTTGCTTTGGTGGTTCCATTGGTTGCGTTGGGGGGGTCGAGGATCCAGGGGATGTGGGTGGATTGTAGGAGGGGGTAGAGGTCGGAGGGGATGGCGGTTGTGAGGACGCCGAGGGGATTGGCCCGGATGAAGTCGTAGAGGGTTTCTGTTGTGGTCTCGGCGTATACTGGTTGGTTGTACATTTTGGGAGTCTTTGGGGGGGGGTTGTACATAGACCTCGTTGAATTGGTTGTTCTCTTCGGTATTCCTCTTGATGCGCGGTGGCTGATAGCCGATAAGATGATCCGATAAGATAAGCTCACTCACTGCCTCGGTTATGTCGGTTCGATGTCCGATCAGATCTCCGCTGGTTACAATTTCACTTTCTGTGGCTGGGTTTAGTCGATTTCAAAAACATCAAATCCTACCCTGGCTTTATAATCTTGTACGAAAATCGATGTCAGTCCATCGTGGATCCTGGATATGCATATCTTGCTAATGCTATTTACTGATTATAGTCACGGCCACGGCAGGAGACATAGAATGTTTGAGTTTGAACCATGTTGTTGATTCCCAGCTGCCTGTCACATCTGCCCATAATGATCTAATAGTATAATGGCTATTTTCATAAGATTATTTACTTGGTAAAGATTACAAGTGGTGTACTAAATGAAAAACTGAAAGAAAGACGATGTAAGCTGGGCTATCCCCAATCTTGCTTCGTCGCCGTACTTTGTATACTTTTCATTATCATCAATACCACAAAGTATCACGAACGACATTACTTTACTGACTGCCGCACTCATGTTAATATATTTTGAATCCCACAACACGCAATATCGTAAGTGGATGCCTCCCAGCACTAACGCCTTCTAGCTGTCCCGTTTGCCGACAAGATGGCGTCGGAAATCTTTTCGGCCAGCATGTCTGCGAATACTCGATTAACTCAGGTAGCAAGCAATGCTACACGGGTACTTACAAACAACTGACTGCGGGTGTCCCGGAGGAAGCAGCGGAAATGCACTCGCATCAACAACACGCAAGCCATCAACCCCAAACACCCTTGCCTGAGAGTCCACAACTGCCATTGGATCCTGGGCTGTCCCCATCTTGCAAGTGCAAGCGGCATGCCAGATGGTCATCATATTATCCTTGACATACTCCAGGATTTCGGTATTGGACTGTACGCGATTACCTGGATAGTATTCATCTCCGATCAGTACGGGTGCCATGACATCGCTCTCAAAGGCCTGCCGTATTCGCTTGAATGTCGCGATGGCTACCTCCTCATCCGTTTCAGTGGATAGCCAGTTTGGATTGATAGTCGGAAGGTCGGCGGTGTCTGCCGACCGGATCGTTACGTTGCCCCGGGATGTTGGAGCGACCAGGACACCTACTATGGATGCATAGTCATAGCCATCCCTAGGTTGAAGCAAGACAGGTTTGGAAACATCACCGACATATGCTGCTGCAGATACATACTGTATGGGTGCTAGTTAGTTCAGTATCCTTCACACAAGGTCGTCTGTGCGGTACAGGAGAGGGAAGGAAAGAAACTACATACCTCCGCTTCTGGCCAGTCCCTGGGAAAGCGTGCGAGATCCTCCATCGTTTTCTTGGAGAAATTTGCCCGCAGGCTATTGGGGATCTTTTCCCATGCTAGATAATCTGCGAGAGGGTTAGTGAAGGGCCCTTGTCGGAAGATAGCAGCATTGGCCGCTTGCGTGAGAAGATATGGAAGATTCGTCACTACTGTTGATGCCGTTGGCATACGAACCCGGTAGGAAGGGCCGAAGAATGGATGATCCCACATATTCTGACCGACTCCCGGACGGTCAGCCAGAACAGGGATTCCATGATCATCGAGGGTCTTTGCCGGGCCAATGCCAGACACCATGAGCAGTTGCGGTGATTGGAAGACGCCCGCGGACACGAGGACCTCCTTGTTGGCATGCAGCGTGAACTCGCCGAGTTTACCCCTAGCTAGACGCCCGTGGCGCGTTTCTGAGAGTTGAATAAGATCTTCTTTGCCAACACATACGTATAAGTAGTCAGCAGAGGAGGCTTCGTTTCGAGGAACGAGCTTTCGGAACTGCTCCTTTTTTGGTCCCGCGGTCGGATAGTGCTTGTGCAATACTGTGCCCCCATCAAAGACCCAAGGTTAAACTCATCCCGGTCCTGGATTCCGATACTGTTCATTGCGAGTCTCATCCACGAGGAGAATGTCATCGCGTAGTTAGAGTACGACGCGTGCAGTGGCCCTCCTTGGGGATCGTAAGCGGCTGGATCGAAGGACGGAGTCGAATTGGGAAATCGGGTCAGCTGGTTGGGAGGCGTAAAGTGGACACTCCGTTTGAAATACGGCAAAACGCGGTCGAAGGTGTAGCTGCTATCGCCTACAGCAGCTGCCCATTGCTTCATGCTATCTCGAGTGGGTCTATGTATCGACCAAACGATTAGCCTATTTGAACTTCCCATGCGTGTTGTCGTCACCAGCGAAAGTGAAACATACCGTTGATAAATCATGAAGTTTAACGCCGACCTGCCCTCTGTTTAGCTGCTTAGCAGGGTAACAAGTACACCAGAGGACGTACGATCCACCGAGGCATTTTCCTCGGGCATAGTGGATAGATCGATTGTTTACCCCAGGCTGGTTTCGGGTTACAAATCCCCAGTCAATGGTGAACTTGTTCTGCGGATCTGATCCCACGGGAATGAAATCTGCCAAGGGAATGGCGTTAAGTGACTGGTACTCGTAGAACCCCCCAGCTTCGATCAACGCAACGGTATAGGACTTTTGTGCGAGGCGAGTGGCCACGACGATACCCGCGGTACCACCCCCGACCACAACATAGTCAAATCGGCCATCGCGGACCAAGGTATCAGATACCGCTGGCTGATCGCTGAATGCCGGAGCGGCAAGCGTAGGAATCAGGCACCAGTGGAGAGCAATCAATAGCAAGACTACCTGACGGAGCATGTTGATGGGTGAGTATAGTCGACGGAGCAGTGGGTAGAGGATTTGGTAATGGAAGTGATGGGATTTAGTACTCCAAATTGTGTAGGAGAAGGCAGACGAAGGGGAAGAGGCAGAGACGGTGATGGGGATTTTATGGCCGCCCCTCTGACCTTTAGTGTAACGCCCTCCTTCCTATTTTGTAAGGATTCGCTTCAAGCCCCGTGCTTGCCAGTTCGACGGAAATCACCTCGAAGTCACCGAAAGAGGTAAACATACCTTTCTGGAACTTTGCATGGGTGTTGTCGTCTGTGTTAGGCGTGTTCGACTGGCCCTGCAGTGTTCAAGCTATACCAACGCGAACGCATGTTCTGCGTATTGTCGAGGACCACGTCCTTCTCTGGCTTTTTTCTTTGCTCCCTTTGTCGAGATAATAGGCTTGTTAATACAAGACGGCGTGAGACAGACGGTGCAAGTTGCCTCTGACGATCATCCTGTGTTTCGGTACTCTGGTGCACGACGAAGTCGACTGACGGACAAAATCAGCGAGTATAAGCTGTGACTGCCTCCATCATGAGAGTCTACTTACGGTCTAAGCTCGATATATTAGAATTTACTGCGCGTGCAGCCCTTACATTCATTATAAACCCATAGATGAGAACATGAGTGTGGACATTTCACTGTCTAACTTGCCCAAAATGCATAGTGTCCTCTACCTTGCAATCTGAAAACCAGCCCTACACGGTTGAGATAGTGATTCAGCCAAATATAATCGGCACGAAAAGGGTGGATAGCGTACAGCTCGTACTATCGACAAACTTTAGTCAGAAGAAATCAAGGCCACCCAAGGTAACCGCAGAGCTTCAAGCTGTCAAAACTCCATGGTAGAGAAGCGGTATAAGCAGAGGAGGAGAGAAAGAAACACGCGAAGAGAACAGGTCAGATAGATACTTCAGCACAGGACGCTGCAGTGCTGCGGTCCAGGAGACAATACCATGCTCGTGTTGCATCCTCATTGGGTAATATTATGTGTGCCTGTGCTGGTCGCCACGTTGTGAATTGATGTAAGCATTCATGTGCCTCGATGTCTGCCAGGCTGCTAGATGGTCAATGTGATCATGTCATAACCTTGGCCGAGGCTGTAGTGACATAACAGATCGACATTAATACAACAGGCATCGGCGGCGATTCTATCTTCAAGGCCATGTGAATATAACGCCTCGCCCGTGGCAAGTTCGAAACTGGACTACTTGGGTGTTGGAGATTCTTGCTGCCCATCATAGTTTTAGCGTGGTGACTATATCGAAATTGTTTACCCCGTATACTTTGCCTGGAGTCGAGAGCGACGATAAGAAATAAGTTCAGTATACAGCAACAGCGTCAATATGTAGTGATTCACTAACGAAGCTACGTATGGTAGGGACTACACAAACAGGTTTACTATCTAGCATGGACAGAAACGGAGAGTTCCATCTGGAAGCGTTACAAAATCTTAATTCTTGGGCGTTTTCTTCTTTTCCATCTAAATGTTACATATATATATCGAGAGATGTTGTTGCACAAGGCTCGGAATGAAACATATACATCCGCAATATTTCTTCCTGCGATATACACTGCTTATGTCGTGCAGTTCCGGCACATGCTTATTATTATCGGATATTTTGCTGAAGTCTGACAAGAATGTTGAGGATCGTATCACTGATGCATTATAATGAGGGTTAACCGGGAGTATATCAAATCGCAATGCTTACCCAAAATGGTTATCCGGCTGATTGGGGTTGACAACACTTGGCTGCCGGCGAAAACCAAAAAATAAAAATTAAAAAAACGAGTAATTTCAATAACAAGGGACAGCCGTCATAGTCAGGGGCCAGATCATTAGCCTAGCAAATTCGCAACTTTTACTCGTCTCGGCAACGAGCAAAGGTGGAGCGCGATCGTCGCCCGTTTCCCGGTTTGGGAAATTTGGCTCCAGACTTGCAGCCCACTTAACCAGACATGGGGTAGGAACAGGGTCTCTCGACGCTCCCTGCCAAAGCACACTTGCCCAAGAGAACACTCATGACCGGAATAAGTGATCAGAAGTGATAAGTCAAGTTGCGCTCGCCATAGCCGCACTCTGTGTATGTCTATTCAACTTGTTCCGCAACTACGGAATAGCCCAAGCCATGTTTCCCAGCCCCACCACAAAGTACGGAACGGATAAGGGGTTAGACTGACGGTTACATGGCACTCAAATCTTGGACGCGGGGAATTCAATACAGGGTCTGCATGCGCCGTGGATCATGGTGCAATCCATCACGGACTACAGAGCGTTTGACAAGGGTCTAGTGTGTCTCAGAGGACGGCTAGGCATCATCCAGAAGGCCCTAATCGAAGATCGCAGCGGTCTGAAGCCAAAAGCATCAGGCCATCCCCAACACTCTGAACGTCCGAGGCACTTGATGCGGGGGAATGATAGTGACTGACATCATGTGGATGACGAATGGGCGTATCAAACAGTTACAGTAGACTACAGCGGAAGATATTCCATGGCGAACTGCTTTCCTTCTGTAGCTTAGTCGCTCGCTAATCACGAACTAAAATCGTTGAACTGGTTAGGGGCCAGCCAGTGGCCCCTTTTTGCGCCTGATCTGCAGTGGGTTCACGCCCCCCATTTCCTTGTCAACCCAAAGTACAATCTCATTCACATGCCGACTGTCTGGATCTACCGAAGATCTAGCGTGCAAGACGGGGCCTAGCGGATATTAAATAGCAAGGCCTTGTCCCCCTCCCCATGGGGTGCAACGCTCTCTCCAACGGATCATCACATCGCAGAAACAGTCATCATGAGTGGCCACCTGAATCCGAAGGACTCGATGAAGTCCACCTGGCGACGGCTGGATCGCGCCGAATGGACCATCTTCCACTGGTTCTATGAGATACTCGGCATCCATCCGGTGGCTTTGGATAAGGAGGTGCCCGTCCACGATAAGCAAGAAAAGGTGCCTTACATGCCGGAATGGCATTTGCACCGCTGGGTGCTAATCCACTCATTCATTCCTCTCGCCATCCATCACGTCTATACATCCTATACCGGCCACAACCTAAGCCCCCTTGCTGCCTTCATCTTCTATAGTGCAGCTTTCAAAATCATCGCCATTCATGAGATACACGTCCTTCGTCGGCTGGGCCATCTCCTCGGATTCCTCGATGGCGACCAACACGAGCGGGATGGGGTGCCGGATGTCGGCGTGGCCAAGGTCGTCCACTCCCTGGTCTCGACGTCTACCTTTCGCCCGATGTTCACTGTGTTCCTCAGCTATCGTGCCAGCCAGCCCCCGTCGTCCATGAATTGGCTTTGGCTCCCCCTCGAAGCCGGGCTCTACGGAATCATTCTCGACTTTTGGTTTTATTGGTATCACCGCTTGATGCACGAGGTTGATGGTCTCTGGAAATACCACCGGACTCACCACTTGACAAAGCACCCCAACCCACTATTGACGCTGTACGCCGACACCGAACAGGAGTTCTTCGATATTCTCGGCATTCCACTCATGACTTACTTCAGCATGAAGCTCATGGGCTTCCCTATGGGTTTCTACGAGTGGTGGATCTGCCACCAGTACGTTGTTTTCGCCGAGATCGCAGGGCACAGCGGCCTGCGCCTCCACACTGTACCGCCCAATACCCTCACTTGGTTCCTTCGGATCTTCAATGCTGAATTGATCATCGAAGATCATGACATCCACCACCGCCGGGGATGGAAGAAGAGCGCGAACTACGGCAAACAAACCCGTCTGTGGGATCGTGTGTTCGGCACCTGCGGAGACCGCGTCGAATGCTACAGGGACAATATCGATTACGATAACCAAGTGTCGATGCCGCTGATTTGATTGGACAAACGCAGAAGGATATGACATTTACGGAAAATATGCGAATCTTTGGGTGGAATATATCAATCATCCGGGGAATGGACACGGCTGATTCGCGTGATTGATTGGCCCGATCGGTGGAATAATGTACTGCAGTATATATACCCTTGTTGCCTTCATTTAGTGTACGGATCCTACGTGTTTGCCCGCCGGGGCAGACAGAAATATATAATGACCTTGACGAATATTTTAGAGAATCATAACAGAGTCGCTACCGAGACCTTGGTGCTATAGAGAACTTATTATAGGGCCATATTGACGGAAGCATCCTCATAACTTTGCCTTAAACTATATATAGCACGAGAGATATGCTTTCGATCGCCAGCGCAAGAGTCGAATATGAAAACCCCCACCGTCAGCCCTGGAATTGACTCGAACAGGCAACTTCGTGGCATCATGTGACCTGTGATGGCAACAAGGTGGGTGATCATCGTCATGGCCCAGCGAGACTCTTGCTGGACGGATGAAGCGCGACGAGAATACGAGGTTGAAGTCTTGGCTCGCAAACGCCTTCTTTACCGTTTTTCTTCTTGGCAGCGCTCCGTACCACCAAATCCGGTAGTATCGACACCTGAGTGCCTGAGGCTGTGCCGACGTGTTTTAGCCCGATACCAACGCCTGAGTAGGGTTGAGGCTGAGTAAAGCCCTACGAGGTGGATACCTCACCTCCTGGTTGCCTTATTGGAATATACTAATATACTCATTGGAGGAAGCTGGACTCAGCCCGGCCCGAAGTGGGTAAGACCATGGTAGCCATGTAATCTATTGCTCTCTTGGCCCTAACTTACCCAAAGCGGCCCTATCCAGCGCTCTATATCTCCATGATGTAGTCTGCCCACACAGTCAAAGATCGAACTATATAAGAAGGTGAGGCCCTGGCTAAGGAGATGTCTCTTCACACAACCAACAACCAACAACGAGCACTAACTTCCAACCACATCGACAATGGCTTGGAAATCAACCTTTTTTCTGTCCTCTCTCCTGGCTGGCTCTTATGCCACACCACTTGCATTTCCGAAACACGCTCGCTCCGAAAAGATAACCTGGGGCGCTTGTCAAGAGGAAACAGTCACTGCGCCAGCTCAATGCGGCAACTTGACTGTGCCGTTGGACTACACCCAGCCCGAGTCCGACAAAACCCTCCAGCTGCAACTACTGAAAGTTCCTGCTACCCGTGAACCGAAGAAGGGAAGCATTTTGTTCAACTTCGGTGGGCCGGGCCTGGAGGCAAGACTTACCCTGTTCGCCCAGGGTGAAATTCTTCAAGCGTAAGCTACCAGTGTCACAATAGCAAGGATAGCTAGGAATCAAAGATGCTGACGAATGCCCAGTTTGACCGGTGGTCACTATGACCTGATTGCTCATGACCCGAGGTATGTTTGCGCGGCATACTCGTAATGCGTGTCATGGACAGACTAACAGAACATTGTATTCTAGAGGAACGGCAAACACCCTGACCGCATACTGCTCTACAAACGAAACAGAGCGGCTTGCGGTTAGTATGGAATCTCGCTTTAGCGACATGGCAAAGGCCTCCGACGAGATGGCGCTAGGAAGACTGTGGGCCGGCAGTGAACTATTTGCCAATTTTTGCGCCGAAGGAGAGCTGAAAGAAAATGGGCAATACATGAGCACGGCATTCACAGCGAGGGATTTGATGCAGATCGTGGACGCAGTTACCGATGACGGTCTGCTGAAGTATTGGGGTAAGTGATTTCATTGTAAGACGCATGAACATGTAAAGGCTAATGGATCCCTCGTTCTGTCGCAGGTTTCTCATATGGCACGGTGTTGGGATCTACTGTTGCCGCGATGTTCCCGGACCGGGTGGATAAGCTGATTATTGATGGTGTTATGAACCCACACCAATACTTCAATTCATAGTATGATTCCACAGTCTCCTGGCTCTGCGTAGGTGATACTAACTCGGCTTCCTACCGACAGTGACACTGAAGTGTGGGCCGGTGTAGACAAGGTCTTCACCAGCTTTTTCCAGCAGTGCCTCCTAACACCGGAACGATGTGCCCTTGCCAGCCGAAATGAGACTGCCGAACAGCTTGAGAAAAGCATCTACCAGTTGCTGGATGACATTAAACGAGAACCGATTGTCCATCAACACACCGTCATTGACCACAGCATCATCAAAACTTTCATTCGCTTCTCTCTATACGGCCCTGGATCCTATCCTACTCTGGCCACTGCGTTTAACTACTTATTGGACGGGAATATGACGAAGTTTATGGAGATACTCGAAGCCCAATTGGGCGGCGGACTGGTGGCCGCGGCGGCGAGCAATGACGCGACATTCGCCATCCCCTGCTCTGAGAAGAGCACCGGAGTAGATACCTTGGAGGGGATGATGCCTTATCTCGATATCAATCCACCAACGAGTAACCTACTGGGGGAAGCCGGAAACGCCATCGCCATGACGTGCACTAATTGGCAGATCCACGCCAAAGAACGGTACGAGGGCAACTTCGAGTCGAAGACAAAGAATCCCATTATGGTCATCGGCAACACGTACGACTCCGCCACTCCACTTGTGTCGGCCCGGAATATCAGTGCTAGCTTCGAGGGTAGCGTTCTCCTGGAGCATGGCGGCTGGGGGGTAAGTCATTTCATTCTTTGCTATGTCTCTGTTATGGCTGGACTAACATGCTACTATAGCACGCTTCTTTGGCGCACGGATCGTCATGCACGTCCAGGATCATCCGGGATTACTGGACCAATGGTACCCTTCCTGCGGTTGGGACAAAATGCGAACCGGATTACCCTCCTTTCGAACCTGGCTCATTGAAAGATGTTCTGGTTAAGATTGGCTTCCTTGATAAAGAATAAGCATTGTGATGAGTGCTACAGGTGCATTATCATTGCTTATGTATCTCGTCGAACATTGTTTTGATCCTTTGAATTTTGGCATATAGCGTTAGAAACTCATGACCCATGTTAGGCGCCAGATAGATCTTTACATAGTACATATAATTAGAGTTCTTACTCAAGCATCATCATTTCGCGTATCCATGTCTACAAGACTACTCCAATCTCCATTAGGGCCAATCTTGGATGAGGCGATGATAAGGTTAATATTACAGTACCTGGGAAGGCTGTGCGGTTGGTGATGGGTCATATCTTCTAGGCCACGAATATCCAGTGGAGTAAGGGTACAGAGCTCAAGCAAGGGCACTGTAGATATCGCAAGAGGATATTGCGTTGAACAGTTTAATGAACATACCTCATAAAAATCCTCGTCGTCCATGTCTTACTTTTCTGATATTGACATGTTTTTCTCCGAATTGATGACACACAGCATTGAAAGTTAAAAGTTGGATCAGGCAGATCGTAAACCTGAAGGGAAAATGAGCGCCATAAGGTTCTATTGCGAGTCTTCTTCGTTGAGCTTGCTATTAAGACCTTCTTGTGCAAGAGTAGTCACACGCTGTTTCCTGCACTACAATTGTCTAGTTACATTTCCCTTGCCCCCGTCGCACGTATAAATTGGCGAAACACTCATATAAAGTGAGTGGATTCGAATAATGAAGAGTAGGGCCTCAGCGAGCGTGCTAGTTAGACAGCAGTTTATTGCCACGTACAGTATGCAGTGCATCTTGAAAGACACTTGGCAATAATGCATGATGTGCTGTCAGCAGAGCCCCACGTACACGTTCTACGTGTGGCGTTGCCTTTTCCTTACGCGATATATCTACTCCTCTTTATATCAAACATTGTCCTTCACTGAGCATTGACCACCATGGTAGACCTGGTATACGAGCTGGATCCAAAAGGCGAAGTTTTCCTGATCCTGGATAACGTGTCTAAGGATTTACCGCACAACCTACAGGATATTGCCACGCTGTCAGGATGGCCGGACGGACTCAGCAATCCTGCAGCCCCAACAAGCGATGAGAATGAAAGTAGCAAGCGAGAAGACGATGGAAGTTCAGGTGGCATTGTCGATTCGACCAAGACCCCCGAATGTACCACGCAGCGCCGTCTGCAGATTCGTGCATCGTCAAAGCATCTGACATTGTCCTGCCCACAATTCGAACGAACATTCCAAATGGGATTTCAGGAGGGAACCCAGCTAAGGACCAAAGGCCATCTAAAATTCCCTATACGGGATTGGGAGCCAATACCTTTCTTGATCCTGATGTTAATCATCCATCATCGCACCCGACTAGTGCCTCGGGAAGTGTCCTTGGACAGTCTGGTGGAGATCGCGCGGTTGGTCGATTACTATGAGTGCTATGAGGCAGTAGAGCCGTTCTCGGATTCATGGCTCGTTCAGTTAAAGATCAGATCTTTGAGCCCCCCAACTTATTATACCCCTTCATCGATTGATGAGGCTAAGAAGTGCATGTTCGTATCTTGGGTATTTAACGAGGCCAAGGCATTCCAAGAATCCTCCAAGTACTTGGAGGCGAGGAGCACAGGCATGATTAGCTTCAGTGGAATCCCCGTTCCTTCGATGATAAATGGTGAATTTTACCCAATCCCTCACTTGACTACCTCACCACTTGCTTACAATATCTTTCTCAATCCCAGATGCGATCAACCGTTCTCGACAAGCGCTGATTGCAAAAGTCGTTGAGTCTATGCATGATCTTTTCGCCAAGCTACGGGACGGCCAAGAGCAATGTTCTGAGATGTGTGGCTGTGTGCTCCTGGGCGCGTTGACAAAAGGAATGCATCGATCTGGAATTCTATCCCTGAATTCAACGTCAAGTTTGAGGGGATCAGCTTCGCCCAACTGGCGCTTGACTGTCGCAACATCAAAAATCCGCGTTCAAACTACTGTAGGTATTCCCGTCCGTGCGACGTCTCTAATAAAATTGAACCCCTGTTACAGAATATAGAGAAGCTCAACGTGGGGTTGGATGTTTCACAATACACCAAGTCTCTCTTCCCCTTTCATTGGGATACCAGAGTCTTCAAGCCAACAGTGCCACTGCCTTCTTAGGTGCAGTCCAGCCTTCCGTCTCTCAAGTCTAAAGGTACGATGGCTGGTAAGACCACTTACCCCAATCGCTTCACTCCACCCAGATGTCTGATCTCAGTCTACACATCATAGCCATTCCTATAATGAAAGCAACTGCACCTTAAGTGTACTGTTTGATATTCCTATGTAGCATGTTCAAAGGAGCTCTAGATGAACACGATGATATATTAAGGCATAAACAGGCCAACCCAGACTCCTAGTTAGATAAAGGGAGATCAGCTGGCTGGCTAGAGCACAAGTAGAAAGAATTTCCAGATTCATGTGTTTTAAATTAGCTAAATCTAGAATAGAACATCACCTCCCCAGCTCGCGAAAGAGTAATGTTCCTGGATGACCTTGACAAAGGGCAATTGACGCTTTCCACTATGGCCCAGACCTCGCATCTTGAGTGAAACATGCGTAGTCAATTTGTTGGGCCAGTTCGAGCCCACAGTCCCGCACCATATCTTGGAGGTCCAGTATGACTTCGTCGGCCCTTTCTTCTGCCACCGCCGTTTGCGCGCAAAGTGTGAGATAGGTTAACCTCTCTCTAATATTGGGCCATGGGATATAGTCGTACATTCGACACCTATAAGGTCTAGAGCATGCCACGAACGTTCCGTCCAAACGCCATTTATCCATTCGCAGGTCAAAGCTTTCGTAGTATTCGCACATGTTGATGGGAAAGGCGATTCTTGTGTTGTGCCACTTGGATAAGGAAAGAGATCAAAGAGGGCTTTGAGGGTGGAACTGGTAACCAAAGACCACGATCTATTGTTCTAGCTGACGGAGGAATATCGTTGAGAGGTTTATATATTCAATGTAATACTTCCCGTGGCAACTGAGCGCTGAGACCTGCCAGGACAATTGGGTTATCCCGAATATGTCCGCCCCTGCAGACTGCTAAGCCGTGAGATTCCTTTAAAAAAAAAAGCGTCCGCGGTTCCCCTGAAAAGCAGGCAATTTCCCATTATTGTACTCGGCATACTCCCGGACGGCCGGTTATTAACTTATTCAGGACGGAGTCATTTTCATATAATCTTCTATCTACTACAAAGGCAATTTCCTCGTAAACCTGTGTCTACAATCCAGAGTTTGAATGGGAATTGACCGTACAGTTATGGAAAGAGTAACGCATCTTTACCAGGTCTATGTCCAACTCCCTATGCTTTAAAAGTGGTATGCCGTCGGATGTTAACAACTCATGCAATGTCCCATTAGGAAGACTCATCTCCGCACTTAATGTGGTAAATCAGGAGCCGGAGGGAGGGTTTTATAGATGCAGAGGGGGCGTAGCCATCGCTGGGGGCAAGTTGGGCTGGAATCTATGCTTGCTGGTGGTGAGTGAGAAGCTGAAGGAATAAACCTTGCTTTTCTGGCATTCGGAGACTCAGAGCCCGAAGTGGAAGAGAGGGAACTGGATATCTCCACAATCTGCAGTGCGCTGCTGGTAGTTTCAAGGTTTAAGATAAAGACAGAAACCTTGGAATAGTTGTAGATGGCAGTTGAACATTGAGCTGTGATATCCTGATGTACCACGAGCGAAAGTCGATTTTATACTTCCCAGTTCGTGTTCTAGAGTTGCTCTCCTCTAAGTGTTTAGGCTGTATCTTCTCTCTTCTCTGGTGAACTTGGACTAAAAGGGTCGTCTTTCTGGGGTTACTGTAACCCCTTCCTCTATTCATATCTTCTAGACCCGTGAGGTCTGGTAGGCTTATGTCGTTGTTTACAACCACAGCTAAAGCCGCGGCCGCGCGTGGACGACAGCTGCTGTTCTGGGACTACTCCGGCAGTAAATAATAAATTTCCGTCAAACATGAGCTGCTACCGTGGATAGTGTGATCTACTCTATGGCGCGATATTTCGCCGGTTGGGAGTGATACAAAAGAAGGCTCTTTGAGGACATGATCATGCTTTTACGGAAATTAGTAGATTTGATGGATCCTGTATACATGGTCCTGACTTAGGTGAATGCCAAAGGCTCGAGAGCACGTTCCCAGGGCCCACTTGTAAAGGAGTAGCCGCAGGATGGAAGTGCTTCGGATAAACTTGCATAATCAAGGGGGGGGTGAGGTTCTTCAGAAAATACTCAGAAACCCTTGACCCGCAGTCATAGTTGGAAATATCCATAGAATCAATCGACATACCGAACGAGCCACCAGCTAGGTTGCCATCAGAAAGTTCCCTCTCAGGCAATATACAAACATTACTAGATGACATCAGACTTGTGCTAAATAGAGCTAGAGATACAAACAGGTGTTCGTATAGTATTAGTCTGATATTATATAGCAATGCCTGTATGTTGTCTGAGAGTGAGTCTTCTGATGGTAACCTAGCTAGCGGCTTGCTCGGGACATAGGTTGATTCTATAGATATTTTCAACTCTGTGTGCGTGATGAAGGGTTCTCCATATTGCATGTGATGTAATTTCGTTGGACTAGGTTTGAGTCGGAGCGTAGACTTAGCTGTCAATGGAGAGTGTTCGCATCTCTACTGGAGAAGATCTATCGTACTTGTTCAGAGGCCTTTGCGTCACTGGTGAAGAGAGCAGGTTCCCGCGTGTCGTATGATTCCGTGTTCATCTACCTTCTGCTGAAGCGCCGGATTAGATGAAGAATGAGGGCTAGGTCTCGTGTCAAGGTAGTGCTAAGCCATGATTCTCACTGCTTAGCAAATAAAGGACTCGGAAGCCAAGATATCAGGCGCTAGGTTTGAACTTAGCGTCCATGTCAGCGTTTTCCTTCACGGAAGCTTCCATTCGATAGACTAAAGGGTGGATACGTACTTTCACCTGGCCAGAAGGCAGCATACCTTGTACCATAGCATGAAGGCTAGAAGAGCGATCATAGCCCTGTTCCAATAACTGGATAGTATGGAGGCTTTGGATCAAACGGTGCAGTGGTATTGAAGCTGACAAAGTGATATCAGGAATCGGCATGCGGACGAGTATAGTATGGAGTACTGAGGGCAGCGTTGGAGACGATCGCGATGGCTGCGATGGCCTTGCAAGCATATATGATGGAGTAGGTGTTTGAGACTGGGGTTCACTAGAATGATCCGCCATACGATGCTTCCGCTGAATTGCAGTTCTCTTCGCCCTCGCGGCCGCTCTGTCAGGCGAGTTAGAGCTGTACTTGTCTCAATAGTGATAGGCAGGAGACGGACATCGCCGAGGGGCAGGGTGGAATACCGAGACGTTGTTGATGACATGGTTATATCTTGACATTGACAGATTCATGTCGAATGAAGATCCTCCGTGTTCGGAAATATCCAGTGACCAAGATAATTGTGGTCCAGCATCAAAGTCAACAGGTTCGCCAAAGGCCGCATTAATACCAAGATATTACGTTGTGGCCGCTGCGTAAACAACTACTATATGCACCAGCGTAGAGAGTAGCAGAGAGTAACAGCACGCAGACAATATTTTATCCTGCCCGCAACATGCCGAACGTAATCAATGGCTCTTGGTTGTGCTCTTGCTGATGTGTGCGAGCAATATGTCTTTCAAAAGGGCGTTTGTAGACATCGATAAAGATAATGGCTCTGGCTCTGGCTCATTGATGTCTGCTCCGGTGCGCTTTGCTGCAGTAGATGGTATCTTCTTAGGCTGTGATCCGTCATCCAGGATATAGGCACCCCCAGGAAGAATTCCAAGCCCTCAGCAACAGTGATATTGGTTGGGCCGCTGTAGAGTGGAGATGATGCTCAACTGAAAAAAAAAAAAAGAAAAAAAGAAAGTCGAGGACTATAGGACGCTGCTCAAAAACATACCCACAGTCCTATAGGGGTAGGGACGACTGTTGGGTATCGCACACGTCAGCTTCCCGGAGTGCATCAATACTGGGAGGGCTCTTGTGAATATGCGAATGCACATCTCAAGGTCCCTGACATGACCGTGACATTGCAGGTCTTTGGTCGCCACTCAAGGACTCAATTCTGTGTCGAGTGTTCAGCGAGGAACGGCCAGTGATAAACGTTTGCGTCAGACTAGAACCCTGAGATATCAACGTGTTGAAGGCCACCATCAAGTATATACAAGTAGGGAGATCATGTATGTATGAAGTCAAGTCGACTGTAGGAAATGGTTGCTCTAGAGAGCTATATGATTGAGAGTTGGAATCGGACTCTTCGAGGGTGGGTGGAGGGTCTTTATATCACTAAGTCCACGATGAATTATACAAAGAGAATAGTCAAACACATACTATTAATAAAGAAGAACCAAGAGATCGATTCCAGTTACGGTTCATTGTGAATATCATAGGCACCGGTCCTAGCTGTTGTCCAAGAGTTTGGATCTGTATCTTCGCAAATAACCTCAAGCACACTGCAATCATCGGCTAGGAAAGGTTATTTTGAGAAGTACTTAGTGAATAACTGCCAACCTCTACTGTAATTGTGGACAATTCGACCATATGACCCTTCTCTCCATTCCTGCGGCTCAGCTTTGGATTGCAATTGGTGGTGGTCTCTCTTTGTATAAGTGTGTGGTGGAGGTCTACTCGAAGACACTTGGTGTATCGCTTCCTCAGTCTTTCGACGACTCTTTGATAAAACATTAAAGGGGAGTAAGCCACACTGTTGCCTACCTGTCACATTAACTCAATCACCATCCTACGAAGAATGCAACAATAGGGTTAGCCACTTTGTCATAAGGGATTGTCTAGACACCAGCAGTTGTGTCAACCATTCCCACAGGGCAGCATGTCAAACTCTGTTGATTGCAATACGTAATTGAGAAATGCTCCTGTTCTTTGTTCCAGTTTAGTGAATAAAAGGCGAAATGAGTGATGTACTCTTGTAACCGAGGTAACCTGAAGTCTGACCTTGGGACGATATGACAACCTTAGAACGCCATCCAACCGTCATAAGTAATACCCACAAAAGTCCATTTGTCATGCTACCGACAGACTAACTCACCCATATTGAACCTGAGGTATATCCACCGCCAGTAACACGTTTGCTACGACAGGAACCGGACATGTCCATCTTCGTGTACACGTTTGGCCCACTCTACGGGGACCATTCCATGTGTGCGTTGTGTCCCGCGAGGATCGACCATCGAGTGGATGCTCCTCTTTCGCAACGTACCTTTCGCGTTAGTAAGTAGTCTCTGGTGAGTGTATCGGCATACTACTTACTACATATTATGAGACACAGTATGGAGAACCACGGGTCAGTATGAGCTATCTGGGGTTGGTCTACGAAGCGTACAGGATCGATTCGTCGGTTTCAGGGTACCACGCGATCGACACAAGCGATGGGATACGATGGAAGATGACTATGTGACGTTGTCCTTGCCATGGAAGTGGAGAGACGACCTAGTGCTCTTTCATGAGTTGTGTTGGGAACGGCTGGAAGATCACTTCAATCCTGGTGAGATTAGACTAGGCACACTTTCTTGGATACTATCTTATTTCCCACGTCATGGGACGGACTCCCATCGGTATGTTTCAGGGGGCTTTAGTGTTCTACCAACGGAACCACCGTTTTATCAGCCTTCCCTTGAGCAGTTGCTACAACGAGGGGTTCGGATACCAGATCGCACACCAGAGGTGGCGACCCAATTTGCCCACCGGCGAAATTCCACCGATCCATTCACAGCTCTGCCTTTGGAGATCAAAGACATAATTGCGGAGCAACTAAGTACCCGTGACATCCTAAGGCTCCGGACGGTTTCGCGTGCGATGGAAGGAATCTTCTTCAGTTCTAGGTTCTGGCGAGCACGGTTCGAGATCAATGGCGAACGGGGCTTTCTATACCGCATTGTAAGAGAGTCTTCTAGAGGAACAGGTGATGGCCTCGACTGGCAACATCTGTATCATAGCACGTCCACGCTACCTTGGAATGAGAAGTTTGATAGGATGCTGGAAATGTGGGAGACCTTCTGATGGATAAGAGACGCATACCTCAGAGTGAATGCAGGGCAGACACGCCTCTTGGACGTTCAAGGTAGAGCCTTGCAGCACTACCACAACACACGCTGGGCGGGAACAAAGGTCGAAACCGTGGACATACCTCCCAAGCTGGCAAAGGTCGGAGTCTCTATACTAGCTGATGACAACCAAGGTATATTCATCACTGGACTGGAGTTCTACAGCGAAGACGGGTTCAGTGAGTCCGTTGGCTATAAGACCCCCGGTGCCAGGACGCGAACAGAAACAGAGATGGCATCGCGAGTTCAACATCGATACCTCAGCGGCTATTCATCCATGAGTGGAAAGAGGGATCTCCACCCATTACAGGACTTCTATCGATCACCAGGCTTCCATGTACTGATGGATGCAACATCATTGGAAGGATTTGAGATAACAAAAACACCAAACGGCATTCACGATCTTTGTCTGCTCCGTCAGGGTCAGTCGTTAAACTCATCCCTTTCCAACGATGCTCCAGGGGACTGTCAAAGACTTCACATGACCGAGTTGATATCTGTGGTCGCTACGTCTGACATATATGTATGTTGATCATTCTTCCTTCCTCCCTCCTCCTCCTCCTCCTCCTCCTCC